>NW_019268662.1:17810-90152 GCF_002738365.1 Cucurbita moschata
TTTCTCATAATGAATGTTGGGAGTGGAATTTTAACCCACGCCCTTTCGGACCACAACCTTAATCTAGCGCCTTAGACCAACTCGGCCATCTCAACTTTGTTGCTTGAAAAAAAAAATAATCCATCAATATTCTTTGATGTTAAAAGACAGTATAATTGCTAAATCCATATAAGGAGACCTTAGATCAACATGACTATCTCAACTTTTATTTTTAAAATTGATAAATGTATCCATCCATATTGTATAAAGGTTCAAGGATCAAAATATTAAACTCTGTCTTTTCGAACCAAAACCTTAATCTGGCATCTTAGACTAACTCCAACATTAATAGTCAAATTCTAGACATTAATGTTCACATGAAAATAGATTAGGGACCTAAAACATTAAAAGAAAAAAAAAATGTCATCTCAACTCTAATATATGAAATGTACATATATTTAATGTAACAACCAAAGAATCTACCTAGGCCTATATAGAACTGCCACAAAGTCATCCAATGGTTGAGATTGCCTGAGTGGACGAGATTCAAATATGGAAAAGACCTCGAAACTTAGATGAAGATTTGTGGAGCTTCTAAGGGGGAGATGAGGCCAATGAAGATTCTATTCATGAATTTATATACCTTATGTTTGAGGATGGTTGGGAGAGAAGATTCACATTAAAAGGATGATTATGAATTTTCAAGTAATGAATATATCTCCATTGGTATCAGGTCTTTTGGAGAAACTATAAGTAAAGCCATGAGAGTTTATGTTCAAAGTGAACAATATCATACTGTTGGGATTTTCGTGATTCCTAACATGATATCAGGATCATACCCTTAACTTAGTCATATCAATTGAATTCTCAAACGTCGAACAAAGGGTGTACTTTGTTCGAGGGCTCCAGAGAGTCGAGTCTTGATTAAGATAAGGATGTTCGAGGGCTCCATAGGTCTTAGGAGAGGCTCTATGGTGTATTTGTTTTTTAGGACAAAATTGTTGGGGGAGGAGTTGGCTAATTAAGGGAATGATCAAAGGTTTATAAGTAATGAATACATCTCGTTTGGTACGAGACTGTTTGGGGAAACTAAAAACAAAATCATGAAAGTTTATGCTCAAAGTGGACAATGTCATACCATTGAAGAAAAAGGACGCGAGTATATATAGGAAATGGTTTAATACTCTATTCCATAATGTAAATAGATTATGAAATGATTGCAACTGCCCTTTTCTTTTTTTTTCTTTCTTCTTCTTCCTCCTCCTTACTATAACTTGTATGTCTTAATTTGGATGAGGTAATTTTTAGTGTGGAGAATGAAAGAAGGAGAATAAGAGGGAATATGAAAGAAGGAGAATAAGAGGTAATTTGTATATCTTAACTTGTATAAAGAGATTGGAGAATGAAAGGAGAATAAGAGGTTGTTAATGCTTTAACGACACCAACACTAAATCTTTTATTTGTAGATGAGCTTAAGAGAATTTTTGGTGTCCAGTCGAAGACAAAGTAGGTTGTTTCGCGTCGCATACCCATTGTGCGGGCATGGCAACCCTATTAGGACTTTAACTATAAAGTGGGTCAGTATAATTTTTCTTGTGTTATTTTAATATGTGTTCTTGTGTATTTTATCTCTCTTTCTATTGTGTACATGCACGTACACAGACCTTCTACCTGAACTTTACCATTAAGATTATAATCGAGGATGAGCTGTGGCGACCTTTGAGGAGTTAAATGTGATGACGGAGAATTAAGGAAAAAAATTTGTTCTACATCGATTAGATTTTCAAAGTCGAAAGGTGAACTCTAATATAAAAGAAGGTCCCTTAGCTTACTTAGTCATTAAAATTGCTTAGTTTCATCCTATTTTGAAGCCTCAGAGCTAGAGAATTCATATTCTAATGGCTATAACTTGACTCATTTGATTTAGATCTGATACGTTTAGATCTTTTACTACCATTTTTTACTCTTCAAGATACGTCTTTTGACACTTTTAAAGACATTTAAAGTTAGTATGGCCACTGTCTTGTCTATTTAAATTACTTATAGATAAATTTTTAGATTATTTTATGCAAATGAGGTGAGTCAATTACCATAATAGAATTCTAAATTATAATGGTAGGACTCCTAAGGTGAAATTTGAGTTCAATGATCAACTTTGTAAGCTAGCATCAAGGATGCATAATGACCTTGTCTTAAACCAACCAAGTAAGCAGTTCTATTGTTGGACGCCCACATACTTGGTTTAATGACTTCTTAGTTGTACGAATAACACGTACATTATGACATTTGTACGTGTCATATTTCGTGATGTTATGATATTTGATGTGTGATATGTTATGGAATGATTTATGATATGATATGAGTTATGCTATAATATGAAGGTTATATGATGCATGAACCTCCATATGTCACATCATGTATACTATGTTAGCATGTTTGAAGGGAATGAACTCTTCATCCACGTAGCGGAAGTATTGGGAACCGTTTTGATTTTTATTAACAATTAAAACAAAGCAATAAATACAAGAGTAAGAACTCTACCTTTGTAGAAACCCTAGCTTACAAGACTCCTCGGAGTATTCCAACCATGCAGAAGTTCTTCAACACTCCACAAGATCTTCTTTACTATGACTTGAACACAAGGTCAGCTTGTCGGAGCTTTTTCAAAGAAAATTCTTAAAGGATTGGAGAAGAGAATTTCGAGAATTCTCTGGAGATGTAATGTCATTCTCCAAAGAATGTGGGATAGATGGTATGTCTTTGGCTCAACCCGAGGGTCCTATTCATAGGGACTCTTGGAGAATATTTACCAAATAATATATTTACATATTTAATATATTATGATACAATACCTTATACAAATCATACTTAGATATTATAAGATTTACTAATTTATATTATTCAAATTTTAAATATATTTTTATTTAATGTATCAAAATACATTAATTGATTTAATATTTAATGGTATCAAATACAATGATTATATTTTTTATTTAATATATCTAATATATTAAATATTAATTTGACATTTCAAATTAAATTTATTTTCTCCTTTATATTTAATATGCCTAATATACTAAATATCAATTTGAACACTTCAAATTTTCTTTCAAATAAATTGAATCTTTTAGCGTTACTATGTTACTATGAGCTAGCCAGGGGACCTTATGGACCTATAAATTATAAGCTCAAATGATATAAAATTAATTAATTAAACTCTTTAATTAATCAATTTCCATCCATTAACTAAAAGTCACTTTACTATAGACCTAGAGTTCACTTTTATGCACTGTAGGACAAGTTATGTTCATTGATATAACCATTACAAGCAAGTCGATAATTCATGATTTGTTCATAATTACAATTCGGTCAAAAGTCTATTTTACCTCTATAATTACACCTTTCACCTTAAGTACCACTGATTCTCTAATTAACAATTTGTCTATGATCCAATCATAAACCAAGTCCCTCTCAAGCTAATGAGAGGGTGTGGCCCAATGGTAGGCATATTGAATCGACTAAAAGAGTCATCCTCACCCATGTAAATTAAAGGACAAGTCCTCATAGGCAGGAGTTCATAACTCACTCAGGATTAAGATCGAGTCGCATATGATCATCATGTGAAATATTAATCTTCTCAATTAACGGATTTATAAAGAGAGATTAAATATTTCGTGGTCTAGTGCTATACAAACTCATTGTATAGGATACCCCACTTACGTGTCTCCACATAAATGATTTGGATCAAATCATTTGTAACGATTACAAAGTGGGTCGTATCAATAGTGTTACCAGGATAAGGCACCCAACCTTATCCATATACTATAGACTTTTTAAGTTATTACTTGAACACGATCCTTTTGTATGTCAACTACATATGGTTCAAGATTACATTAATAACCTTTGATTTTCATTCAATGGATAACAATTAAATTACAAATAAAATAATAAAAATTATTGTTAAAAATTAAACAATTAATTATGAAGCTTTAGGGCATAAATCCCAACAATCTCCCACTTGCACTAAAGTTGGTGAGACATGTGTACTAGGCCATACTCTATACCCAACATGTTCTCCCAGTTGCCCTAGAGAATATGAGACATGTCTCGTAATCCTAGACATTCTAGGTGATCCTCAAACACTTTAGTCTAGAGAGCCATTTTATATAAATCAAAATAATTATCATTAAAAGTCATCTGGGTAACTACCATGATGCTTTCTCTCAATATCAATCTTTATAGATTGATCTTTTATAGTTTTCTTAATATTAGTCTTTGTGTCACTATCATCACAATGAAAAGTGACCGACTAAATCACATCTGAAACACCTTTCAAATGCTTAAGAAATTATTATAGTCATACAAGTCATTTTGTTGATTTAAAAGCAAAAAATATTCTACTTGTATACCATACTTCACAATCTACAGTAAAATTGAACTTAACATAAATCACTTAAAGATCAAATCTTTAACTCCATACACAAAATAAAAAATTCTCCCTAGCCATCAATGCTATGAGAAAACTTTAATTTTTAAGTTAATGGTCATACCATTAGTTTAACTAATAACTAATATAATCTAACTAACAGTATATTTAATGTTAATTCTCATATACCCATTAATTGTCTCCCACTCAGGAAAGATAATTAATCATACTCTCACCGTTTGAGGTTACTTATGATACTATTCTTCTGACTTCATATTTCAATGATCATTATTATTCTTTGAAGTTTTGCATCAAATATTTGACAACAATTTTGTCAATATAATATACATGAGAGAATATTAACTTTTATCTTTATTTTTAGGAGATACACAACTATCTCAAATCATTTATTTGGAATTGGTTAGGTAGTCTATTTATGCTAGATTGAAAGATTACATCATCATAACGAATAATGTTTCATCAACATAAAATTTGAAAAAACCGGGCTGATCAATAATTTTCTTGTTTTCAATTTATTTAAAGTTATAGGTAATCAAACCTTCTATTAAAAAAACTCTATAGGTTAAATTCATTTAAAAAATGAACTTTTACTCTTTTTGCAAACCTTTGGCTTTTGATCTTTAATAATAAATCCATATAATAATATGGTAGATGCATCCTCTTCAATTTCTTTTCCTAATAGAATTCTAAATATTCATTTAACATATTTTATATAAAAATGAATAAGAGAATAATGGAATAATAATAGACTCTAGAGAGAAAGTCTACTTCTAGCTACTTTCTCCCATTAAATTCAACTCTGTCATGAGTCATATTTTGAAGATCTGTTACTTCTTATCTATAGATAATTTTCGTTTTGTAGATCTATTTATATCGTATGAGTTTAACCTCATCAAGAACATCTACAAATTCCTGGATTTTATGATTTTAACTTATTTATCCTTCGTTCCTCGTAACTATTGGATAATAAGCCTTCAAATTGGTCATCTAAAATGACAATTTGAATTTTAGTAGGATTGAATCATCTCATAATTTTCCCGCTACGATGAAGCTTATCCCATGAGTGACTAGGATCCACTTGACTCTCAAGCAAAATTAAATTGTTAACAACTTTTTGTTAACTATGAGAAGTTTCACTTAGAATTATTTAATTAACACTATCTCAAGGTGCTTGGCTTTCATTTCAACTTCTTTAGAAAATCACATTTTGTCATATAAATATGTTTTTCTATTTAAAATTAAATAAAAGATTACTTTGTTTCTCTTTAGGAGTAGCCTACCCTTAGGCATAATTTTGAACATATTCAACCTTTTTGAATTTGTCTTAGCATATATGCTTAATTCCCGTAATTGAAGTGTTGTAAACTAAGTTTACTATTCTTCCATAATCTAAAAAATTGTTTAATAGACAATTTATAAAGTAATCATGTTCACTACACAATAGGGATTGCATATCCTAACAGGAGTTTGGTAATAGCTTATAATTCTTCTTTTTTTAACACGTGACTATATCTAATATAGTCTTACATCACAATTTTACAAAATTGTATTAAGTCTAGAGTTGGAAATCAATTCCACTTTCTATTAAATAATTTTAATACACAATGTTCTTGTACTATTCATTATGATTTAATCATAATGTCAGGATAGATTTACCAAAATGGATTTCAACTTTAGTCTATCTTTTTAAACTTTTTTTTTCTTTTTTTACAAAAATAGAGTACGTTACATTATATATTGAATAATCATAAATCAAATTGATAAGATACTAATAAAATTTTTGGATTTTACATTCAGCAAACCACTTGGGTCAGAGTGCAGGAGGCCAAAATTCTCTTTGATCTTGTAGCATTATTCAATAAAAGGCCAATGATTCTCTTACACAAAAATCTAGATCCATAGACATGTAATGTAATTAACTCTAACGTTTAGGGAATTACCTTTTACTCGTCTTTTCATTGTATTCAATTTGATGTTAATCAAACTAACTGCCAAAGACAAGTATCAGAAAACAATTTGTCTTTTTATTCTTGATTCTCTAATCATGAATATCTCAATATTTCGTAGTATAAAATATTATTTAATTACAAACAATCAACTATCCATTCAATTCCAGCATAGAAAACAAACAATCAACTAGAACAAGTGCCGTGGTAGGGTAGGTCAAGTGTTCCTTCACTAAACTGAGACAATCTCAACCTAAGTATCATATCAGAATAACTCTTATTCCTATAATATTTAGTTACCATTAGTTCGGTCAAGGACATCATTAACAACCTTAATGATTTTTTTGTAAATGTAACTATCATTTTAGATCTTTTAGTTTTATCCCAACAAGTGCGGTGTATCGTAGGTCAAGTATTGGAAATAAAATTACTATCTTATCCTTTTCAAGAGTTCACCCTGATATTGACCCATGCAGACACCTTTTGTAGGGGACGGTCCAAAAGTCGCCATGAGGCCTTACATAGATCTCACGTTATGAACCAATGATGGAGACAATAGGATATGTTGACACATTTCTTTCTCCCATTCACCTTGATATTGACTCATGCAAACACCTTCCTAGGAGGACGGTCCAAAAGTCACCACGAGGTCCCGCATGAAACTCACAGTGTAAATCAATAATAGAGAACGTAGGATATCCTAACATGTGTCTTTAATATCTTTATATTGATAGACGTTCTTCTCCCACTAAGTATCTTGAAATAGGGTTCTATTACTCAAACAAATTAGGCTAATCTCATTTATCTAAGTTTTCAATCTACCTTTTCATAACCCTTGAGTTGGTTGGATTGCTTTTAATGTGAATTGCCAAATTTTTAAACTATTAAAAAACTAATCACATTGTGAGTTTGGCTTAATGAAATTAAATAAAATTTGACTAATTCAACTCCTAGGTCCATTCCAGGAGGTGTTCCATTTTTATCAGCTTAAATACCTTAGCCTAGTCAGAACCTTCCTTAGACAGAGTTCCCTTATAGGCAATTTTTATTTATCATTCATTAATCTTTAATTACTAGATTAATGAACCTAGGTGAATTAAATAGTTTTTAATCCTATTAAAAATTAATTCCGTTATTGAATAATTTTAAAATTCTAGCATTTTGAACCCTTTAAAATCACTTTAATAGATTACTCAAAATTCTAATTTCAATTTAAGAAATATATATCCTAATTTTTTTTTTTTTTTGATCTATTTTTTAGCATAACAATTATACATAGTTGTATATGGAAAATACATGCTAATTAGGAAATCATCTTAATTCTATTAGGAAACAATCTAACCAAAATTTTCCAAATGTGAGATTTTAGCCTAAATCACATACCTTATGCATTCAATCAATTAAATAAAAAACATACATCATATGTACAATTAAATTAAAAACAAACGCCCTTTTGGACCAAAATCTTAATCAAGCGCCAAGACCAACTCGACCATCTTAACTTTGATGATTGAAAGAAAATAATCTATCTGTATTCTTTATAAATGTTTAGGGATCAAAATGTTAAACATCGTTAAAAGAGAGAATATAATTCTAAATCCATAATAAGGACCCTGGAGAAATTTTTCACAATAAATGTTAAGAGTGGGATTTAAACCTAAGCCCTTTTAGACCAAAACCTTAATCTAAGGCCTTAGACCAACTCAACCCCTTAATGAAAGAGAAATAAATTAGGATTCATTTCTTGTCGCAAATATTCATCCTTAATGCTTGAAAAAAATTAAACCGTCCATATTCTTTATAAAGGTTTAGGGATCAAAATATTAAACTTCTCAAAATAATTGTTAAAAGTGGAATTTAAACTTGTGCCCTAAACGAGAACCTTAATTTGGCATCTTAGACTAACTCCAACATTAATAATCAAATTCTAGACATTAATGTTCACATGTTTCTTAAAAAGGGATAGAAATGTAAATAGATTAGGATCAACTAAAACATTAAAAGAAACAAAATACTTTAGACCAACTTGGTCATCTCAACTCTAATATATAAAATGTACATATATTAATGTAACAACTAAAGAATTTACCTAGGCCTATATGGAACTGCCACAAAGCCATCCAATGGTTGAGATTGCCCGAGGGGACGAGATTCAAATATGGAAAAGACCTCAAAATTTAGACGAAGATTTGTGGAGCTTCTATACAAGTCAAAGTTGGTGATCTTAGAGCTATTAAAGAGGACAATGAGAGCTTTCTTTTCATGCCCTGAATTTGAGAGAGCCTACAAGTGTTATGGCCTTATACCGTGAATTCATGATGCATGTTGAATTTAATGGTTATAGGAGCATGTTTAGAGCATAAACCAATGATACGGGTATAAAATAACGGAAAATGCCCTTGCTATACCTTCTATTATTTTTTATGGCTTATATTAACTCTGACTAACCAGAAGTTTTATGGCTTATATTAACTCTGACTAACCAGAAGTTTTATATGGCATCTAGTTATGATGTCATAAAGCATAGAAATGATGTGTATTTCTAAGGGTATAGTCATGCCAAGTAAGTTTTATTCAACTAAAGTTTAAATAATTTTCTTAAAAAGTTTAGAAAAAGTGAGATTAAAGTCGAAATTAATGTAAGTAAATCTATAAAAACACTATTATCATATCATATAGATAGTACAAGGTATAATAGATAGTTAAGAACCTTGTGTACTAAGATTAATTGATAGAAAGTGATATTATATTCCAACTCTAAGCATCGGTATAATTTTCTGAAAATTGTGATGTAAGAGAAGAAAATAAGACCTTAGGTATAATTTTGTGAAAATTGTGATGTAAGAGAAGAAAATAAGACCTTGTAGAAATGGTCACATAAAATAATGAGTTATTACGAGACTCTTGTTAGGGGATAGAGACTGCATATTAACTCAGTTGCCTTTAAAACTATCTATAAGACACTGATTATGTAAGAGTATAAAGTTAATTTACAACACTGTAATAATTGAGATTGCCAAGTGTCATAATCGCACTCTTGTGGCAACAGGACAACAATTGTGTGACACTTGGTCTAACCTAGTAAACAAGTCACCGATGTGAAAACTGAACTTTGTGGACAATCTTGACTCAGGACAACAATTGTGTGACACTTGGTCTAACCTAGTGAACAAGTCACCCATGTGAAAACTGAACTTTGTGGACAATCTTGACTTATGATCGAATCTTGAGTCACATTTGAGATAAAATATTTCATAAAAAGTGAGGGAAGAAATGAGTTGAAAACAACTCGAAAGAAAGTAATGTTACATACTAAAATCAAATAAGCAACAACCACAACTTTGATGGCATATAACTTGGTGAAGAATTGACAACTAGTCACATCCCCTATAGTTTTTAGGTATTTTAGTCATGAAAGCAATACGGCTTCGACAAGCATGATCATGACATCATTACCCACTCAATTGGTTGTCGTCTTTGTCAACCGATTCTTTATGAACTTAGCGATGTAGGATAAGGTTGACTTCAAGCCTCTTGATGCGTTTCTAGTTGATCTCAAATTAAAGAGCCTCTTCTAATGTACCAAGAACTATTGAAAATCACTTCTTAGTTCGTCAATGATAAGGCAACCCTAATCCTCAGCCCAACGATCCAAGCTTTTGTTAAAGCAAGAACCCTTGAATCAAAGTAATTAACACCTCTTATACGAGATTTGGATCAACCAAGAGATAAGGCTAGAATTAGATTACCTCTTGTGATCGAAGATTTAGAAGCAAGATTTGGAACCTTGTTCTAAATTGAGTCGCTTCACAATCGAACTTGATCAAAGCTTGATTGAATGGCTCAAATACAATTCTACCCCAAGAATTGCTTGAAACTTGAAATGGAAAAATTGATGCTCGAACTTCTAAGGAAAACATCTCAATTCGAGATCTCAATTTCATTCATCCACCATTCTGATTTTTACACAACATATTGTGGGTATTTATAGTCTCCCAACGAAAGACATTTGTGGTCGGGATTCAATCTCGATCCCCTTTAATCTCCACAAAAGACGAAGTCAATTTTGACCATCTGACCATTACAAAATGAAAATGAAAAAAACAATAAAATCTTCCCACAAACGTTGATATGTTTGAGTGACTAAGGAGACAAACTTGAAATCTATTGGGCTTCTCACTCATGTAGGTTCAAAGAGCTAGAATCTCTCATACTTCATTGGTAGCAGGAGATCGTGATGCCTTCTTGTGCCTAGTGTCTCTCCTACTTCCTTGGTAGGAGGATATCATGCTGCCTTCTTGTGCCTAGTGTCTTCCTGGTCAGGATAGTAACGCTTCAATTCATGGACAACAGGGCTAGTCTACATCCATAAGAGAAATTGAATCATGTATGATGTCTTCCCGACCTTCTTATGACTTCGGCTGGTCCATAGTATTTTTGCATCACCCTATTTTTATTGCTTTGAAATCGAAATTGATACTAGTCTTAGTATGATTAGAACTCTATCTATTTTGGAGTTGTTGTGGCCTACATTTTCTACCAGATGTTCTCTTAATTCATCTGGATTTTTTCTTGAGTAAACATGATAAGATAAGGAATCAACTACAAGGGGAATAAGATTCGGATTACCTTGTCGATCGAATATCTCAAGGCAAGAATATTGTTTGAGATTCGAATCACTCTAGAAGTAAGATCGATCATGTCTAGCTTCAATGATTCTTGTTGATCAAATATCTCAAGACAAGAACACTTGATTGAGATTCGAATCACTCCACAAGCAAGATTGATCATGTCGAGCTTCAATGATTCTACATGCAACCTAAACTACATAGAGTTGCAAAGAAACTTAGCCATTGGCTAAAAAAAAAAGCACAAATGCTTCTTTTAATATATTTTCCAAGTCTACTTACAAATACAACATACATGGCTTTATATAGCCTCAAAATGAAACTATTAAAGGCATTCCAAAAGTTGTAACATTCATACTTAATGGCCATAATTAGCCATTATGTAAATGTAACCTAAAGTAAATAAAATGTCTTAAAATACAATAACTCTAAATTACTGTAAACTATAACCCACCCAAAATTTATAACATGAAACTTCGTTCTTCTTCAATGTTGCATGAATTGAAATATTTTTTGATAATTTCAACAATATTTTCTTCATATCTTCATTGAAGCATATGTTATGATTGATGTCTCTTGGTTCATATCAAAACACGAGTTATTTCGAAAGTTTGTCTACACCGTTTAGTGAAAGTGTTGGGGTTTGAGATCTCTCTCTAGCATTCGGGTGATCACTGACATGAACCTGGTCTAATAAACTCAACTTTCAACAAGTTGTTTAGCTCTTTGTGCAGTTCAAAACCAGTCCATCCAACCTGTACCCCTGTATCTGACCCATAACCGCAACCCCCATCTATCAACATGCACCTATACTACCCCGAAAGTGCCATGCGTGAAAATGAGTGTAGAACTCCCTCATGTGAAGTGCATGAATGCTATTATATTCGTTGGACTATTTTTCATCCCGATTTTGATACTAACCCTATTTTTTTTTTTTTTTTTTTTGTTAATTAGGTCCTACGAATAAATTTTTGTGTTAATTAGGAGCTATATAAGCATAAAAGCAAGCTCGAAAAGGCACGCTACATCCTGATAAGTAGACGCATGGACGAAAAGTAATACTTATAGGGCTTGTTAGGATGTGTTAGCATGCAAGTGCTTCTTACCTTAGGTGGTTAGAATATGCATGTTAGGACTACATAAGAGTAACTTTGGATGAGAATGCGATGGTATGTATGATACGGAAAATCATCGAGATGCCCCTAGTATAAGATTTTGGGATGCATGTTGTTTCATATATATATATATATATATTTTGTAGAGATAGAAAGAGTTTTCCACAAACCATTGATCTTTTGTTCAAGTCATAGCAACAAAGATCTACCTTACAAAAATTTGATTGGCTAAACATAAGAAGTCCGTGAAGTTTTGCCAAAATTTTTTTTGCAGCCTTCAAAGGTAAGCGTGCTTAACTTGAATTTTTTATATTTAATCTCAAGGGTTTAGAAATCATTGTCCGATCAAACCTCAAATATTGAAGATCTCATAAAAGAGGTTCAACAGATAATAACAAAATTGAGTTTCAACACTTAAGTCACTTTCAAAGAGTTCAAACATAGTATGCTATATTTTCATCAATTTAACACCAGTATTTCGTGCATTTCAAACCATCAAACCACATAGGATAGAAAACAAAATACAAGAATATCCATAATCACCCATCCAATTTCGTATCCTCAGTTCTTCGAGATTTTGTCAAAGATTGGATGCTTGTTGGGTGATACAACAAAAAAGACTAATTAAGAGGGAGATGAAGCCAATGAAGATTCTATTCATGAATTCATATAGCTTATATTGAAGAATGTTGGGAGAGAAAATCCACATTGTTTAATTAAAAGGATGATTATGGATTTATAAGTAATGAATACATCTCCATTGGTATGCGGTCTTTTGTTGAAACTAAAAGTAAATCCACGAGAGTTTATGTTCAAAGTGAACAATATTATACCATTGTGATTTTCATAATTCCTAACATGATATCAGAGTCATACCCTTAACTTAGTAATACCAATAGAATTCTCAAATGTCAAACAAAGAAGTTGTGAGCCTCAAATTTGTTGTCAAAAGTGACTCAAGTGTCGAACAAAGGGTGTACTTTGTTCGAGGCTCCAGAGAAGGAGTCGAGTCTCGATTAAGAGAAGGATGTTCGAGGGCTCCATAGGTCTTAAGGGAGGCTCTATAGTGCACTTTGTTTGAGGGAAAATTTGTTGGGAGAGGAGTCCCACATTGGCTAATTAAGGGAATGATAGTAGATTTATAAGTAATGAATAGATCTCTATTGGTATGAGACAGTTCGGGGAAACTAAAAGCAAGGTCACGAGAGTTTATGCTCAAAGTGGAAAATGTCATATCATTGAAGAAAAATGGCACGAGTATAAATAGGAAATGGTTTAATACTCTATTTCGTAATGTAAATAGATTATGAATTGATTGGAACGACTCACTCCCCCTTTTTTTTTCTTTCTATAACTTATATATCTTTATCTTAATTTGGGTGAGGTAATTTTAGAGATTAAGAGTGAAAGAAGGAGAATAAGAGGGTGTTAATGCTTTAACTACAGGCAAAGACTAAATCTTTTATTTGTAGATTAGCTTAAGAGAATTTTTGGTGTCCCCTGGAAAACAAAGTCGGCCGCTTCATGTCGCAGACCCATTGCGCGATTTGGGTGAGGTAATTGTAGAGATTAGAGAGTGAAAGAAGGAGAATAAGAGGGTGTTAATGCTTTAACTACAGGCAAAGACTAAATCTTTTATTTGTAGATTAGCTTAAGAGAATTTTTGGTGTCCCCTGGAAAACAAAGTCGGCCGCTTCATGTCGCAGACCCATTGCGCGATTTGGGTGAGGTAATTGTAGAGATTAGAGAGTGAAAGAAGGAGAATAAGAGGGTGTTAATGCTTTAACTACAGGCAAAGACTAAATCTTTTATTTGTAGATTAGCTTAAGAGAATTTTTGGTGTCCCCTGGAAAACAAAGTCGGCCGCTTCATGTCGCAGACCCATTGCGCGATTTGGGTGAGGTAATTGTAGAGATTAGAGAGTGAAAGAAGGAGAATAAGAGGGTGTTAATGCTTTAACTACAGGCAAAGACTAAATCTTTTATTTGTAGATTAGCTTAAGAGAATTTTTGGTGTCCCCTGGAAAACAAAGTCGGCCGCTTCATGTCGCAGACCCATTGCGCGGGCTTGGCAACCCTACTAGGGCTTTAACTATAAAGTGGGTCAGTATAATTTTTTTTGTGTTTTTTTAGATGTCTACTTGTATTTTATCTCTCTTTCTATTGTGTACATGCACGTACACAGACCTCCTACCAGAACTTTACCATTAGGATTAGAATCGAGGATGATTTGTGGCAACCTTTGAGGAGTTAAATATGATGACGGAGAATTAAGGAAAAAAATTTGCTCTACATTGATATGAATCCAACAACTGATCACGTGCATGTACCCGAAGGACCGATTACAAGAAGCAAGGTTAAGAAGATTCAAGAGGCCTATACATTGCATCTTCAAAAGCTAGCTAGTGTACCGGTTGAAACAAGGACTTTTGTGCCCAAAAATCTTTATAACATTCGCATATCAAATCAAGAAGATAATGGAGTGGCTGATATTGGAAAATAATTAGAAGACTTGCCTTTGGTAGTTGAATTACCAATTAAGGAAATTATTAATGCTTTATTTGCTTCCTTTTATATTTAATAGCATTTATTAATAGTTTATATGAATTGCCTTATATTCTTCAATTTGTATTTAATAGCATTTATTAGTGATTGGTGGCTGAACCATATTATGTTAGGGTTACCTTTTAGACCTATTTAAAGGCATGTAATACTCATGTTTGAGAGATTATTAGTTGAATACAGAAAAAACCTTTGTGTTTTCTTGATACCCTTTTGGTGTTATTCTTTTTCAAATCTTGCTTTAGGTTTGATGTTTAAACCGATTCATTGAATTAGTTTTGATCAAGCTAATTCTGGAGTGAATTGTCTTGGTATCTAAGAGTGACCATCATAGATTCCAAGTTCGATCTAAGAGTCATTCATCTTCTAACCAGCTCTTGGTTGGAATCAATCCGTTAAGTTAGCTTTCTCTGTGAGCGTTTTGCAAGGATTCTAGAAGGACCTCTAGCTTTGCAAATTCCAGCATTGTAGGCGCTTATCATTTGGTATCAGAGCATTTGGTCGACGTTCTTTGGCCGCTCTAGAGGTGAAATATCTTTACTATTATTTTTTTTGTATCAATCTTGTTTCTCTCTCAGATTATCAAAAAAAAAAAAAAAAACCAGACTTTACATTCTTGACCTAGTACCAAAAGCCCACCTTTGAGTGTTAAACACGAGTGTCCCTGAGTGAAATTTTTGTGAGAAGTGTGGTGAGGTCCCTTGATAACAATGTCACATAATGGAGAAGCAGTACCACCAGTTCCAGATCTTAATACAACCATTCTTCAAGCAATTCAAGGTATGATGAAAATGATGATGGAAGATAGACAAGAAAGAAGGGCGCAACAACAAAGACAAGAACGAACATTACAAGAAGATGAAGGTATAGTAGTACAAGAAAGACAAGTTGATGGTAGATGGAGAGGAAGAAATAACCATGCAACTATTATGCAACCTAGAAGGATGGAAAGAGTACATGAAGATAGAGATGGGGGAGTTAAACTCAAAATCCCGCCCTTTTGTGGAACGGCAGATTCTGAGGCATACTTGCAGTGGGAAAGAAAGATAGAGCATGTGTTTGATTGCAACACCTATAGTGAAAATAAGAAGATGAGACTTGCTATTGCCGAATTTACCAATCATGCTAGTGATTGGTACCAACATCTCAAATCCGAGAGAAGAAGAAAAGAGGAGAATCCAATAGAGACATGGGAAGAACTTAAAGAAGTCATGAGAAAAAGGTATGCTCCAAAACATTATGAAAGAAATTTGAAAACTAAATTGCAAGGTTTGAGGCAAGGAACAAAAAGTGTGGCGGAATATTATCAAGAGATGGAAACTATGATGAAAAGAGCAAAGGTTAGAGAAGAAGAAGAAGATACCATGTCTAGATTCCTTGGAGGTTTGAATCGAGAAATTGCTCATCTTGTTGACAGAAATCCACCACCATATCTGGAAGATATGTATCATTATGCTCTCAAAATTGAAGACCAATTGAAGGAAGAAAAAGAGCATTCAAAAAGGTACACATCACGAACTAGCATCTTTTCAAATTCTAATACTTGGAACAAGGATAGTTTTATGAATAAAAATGATTCGATGTCACCAAAAGGAAAGTTTGTGACTGCTAAAAGAGTGGAGGCTGAGAGTTTCAATGGTAAAATGAATGAAGCTTCAAAGACGGTAAAAGAGAAGTCTAGTTCTATTCAATGTTGGAAGTGCAAAGGATTTGGACACATGAGCAAAGAGTGTGTTAATGAAAAAGTTATGGTGATAAGGAATGGTATACTTGATTCAGATGATGAATGTGAGGATCATGATTCACAGCTTGTGGAAGAAATCGCCGCATATGATGATGAGTATGTTGAAGAAGGTAATTCCATATCTTTGATCACAAGAAAGGTACTCAATGTTCAAATCAAGGGAGAGAAATTTGAATATCAAAGGGAAAACTTGTTCCACACAAGATGTTTGATCAAAGCAAACCCATGCAGCTTGCTGATTGATGATAGTGGAAGTTGCACAAATGTGGTAAGCAGTTTCCTTGTAAAAAGACTTCAACTTTCTGTCTATCCACATCCAAAACCATACAAACTTCATTGGTTAACAAACAAAGAAGAAATTAAGGTGAATTCCCAAGCTCTTATTTCTTTTACTCTTGGAAAATATAAAGATGAAGTTCTTTATGATGTCGTACCAATGCATGCGGGGGACATCTTTATCGGCCGACCTTGGCAATATGATAGAAAGGTAACATTTGATGGTTTCATGAACAAGTATACTTTTACTTTGTGTGGGAAGAAATTTACTTTACTTCCATTGTCTCCATATGAAGTACATTGTGACCAATTGAAATTAGAGAAAAAAAGAACAGAATCTGAAGAACAACAGTGGAGAGAAGAAACTAAGGTAAAGGTGAGAAAAAAAAAGTGAGAAAAAAAAAATTCAGTTCTTGTCCGGAAAGAACGATGAATTTGATTTGAGGACAAATCCTTTTAAAGAAAGGGGGGATGATATGAATCCAACAACTGATCACGTGCATGTACCCGAAGGACCGATTACAAGAAGCAAGGTTAAGAAGATTCAAGAGGCCTATACATTGCATCTTCAAAAGCTAGCTAGTGTACCGGTTGAAACAAGGACTTTTGTGCCCAAAAATCTTTATAACATTCGCATATCAAATCAAGAAGATAATGGAGTGGCTGATATTGGAAAATAATTAGAAGACTTGCCTTTGGTAGTTGAATTACCAATTAAGGAAATTATTAATGCTTTATTTGCTTCCTTTTATATTTAATAGCATTTATTAATAGTTTGTATGAATTGCCTTATATTCTTCAATTTGTATTTAATAGCATTTATTAGTGATTGGTGGCTGAACCATATTATGTTAGGGTTACCTTTTAGACCTATTTAAAGGCATGTAATACTCATGTTTGAGAGATTATTAGTTGAATACAGAAAAAACCTTTGTGTTTTCTTGATACCCTTTTGGTGTTATTCTTTTTCAAATCTTGCTTTAGGTTTGATGTTTAAACCGATTCATTGAATTAGTTTTGATCAAGCTAATTCTGGAGTGAATTGTCTTGGTATCTAAGAGTGACCATCATAGATTCCAAGTTCGATCTAAGAGTCATTCATCTTCTAACCAGCTCTTGGTTGGAATCAATCCGTTAAGTTAGCTTTCTCTGTGAGCGTTTTGCAAGGATTCTAGAAGGACCTCTAGCTTTGCAAATTCCAGCATTGTAGGCGCTTATCATACATCGATTAGGTTTTCAAAGTCGAAAGGTGAAGTCTAATATAAAAGAAGGTGCCTTAGCTTACTTGGTCATTAAAATTGCCTTAGCTTACTTTGTCATTAAAATTGCTCAGTTTCCTCCTATTTTGACAACTTAGAGCTAGAGAATTCATATTCTCATGGCTATAACTTGACTCATTTGATTTAGGTCAGATACGTTCAGATCCTTTACTACCATTTTTTACTCTTCAAGATACGTCTTTTGACACTTTTAAAGACATTTAAAGTTAGTATGGCTGCTGTCTTGCAAATTTAAATTACATATAGATAAGTTTTTAGATTATTTTATGCAAATTAGGTGAGTCAATTACCATAATAGAATTCTAAATTATAATTGTAGGACTCCTCAGGTGAAATTTGAGTTCAATGATCAACTTTTTAAGCTAGCATCAAAGATGTGTAATGACCTTGTCTTAAACCAACCAAGTAAGCAGTTCTATTGTTGGACGCCCATGAACTTGGTTTAATGACTTGTATGTTGTGTGAATAACACGTACATTATGACCTTTGTACGTGTCATATTTTGTGATGTTATGATATTTGATGTATGATATGTTATGTGACGATTTATGATATGATATGAGTTATGCTATAAGATGAAGTTTATATGATGTATGAACCTCCATATGTCACGTCATGTATACTATGTTAGCATGTTTGAAGGGAATGAACTCTTCATCCACGTAGCGGAAGCATTGAGAACCGTTTTGATTTTTATTAACAATTAAAACAAAGCAATAAAAACGAGAGTAAGAACTCTACATTTGTAGAAACCCTAGCTTGCAAGACTCCTCGGAGTATTCCAACCATGCATAAGTTCTTCAACATTCCACAAGATCTTCCTTACTATGACTCAAACACAAGGTCAAGGCTTATGGGAGCCTCTTCAAAGAAAATCCCAAAGGGATTGGAGAAGAGAGTTTCGAGAATTCTCTGGAGATGTAATGTTATTCTCCAGAGAACATGGGAGAGATGGTATGTCTTTCGCTCAACCCGAAGGTCCTATTTATAGGGACTCTTGGAGAATATTTGCAAATTTAATATATTAGAATATAATATCTTATACCAATGATATTTAGATATTATAAGATATCTTAATATATATTTAACTAATTTGAATCTTATTCAAATTTTAAATATATTTTTATTTAATGTATTAAAATACTATAATTGATTTAATATTTAATTGTATCAAATAGAATAAATATATTTTTTATTTAATATATATAATATATTAAATATTAATTTGAACCATTCAAATTAAATATATTTTATCTATTTATTTAATATATGTAATATATTAAATAATAATTTGACATTTCAAATTAAATTTATTTTCTCCTCTATGTTTAATATATCTAATATACTAAATATCAATTTGAACACTTCAAATTTTCTTTTAAATAAATGGATCCTTTTAGGTTACAATGAGCTAGGGAGGGTTATGCAAAATTAGTTCAATTTCAAAAGTTACTCAAAATTAGGCAATGCAAGTAACGGAGCAGAACTCAATTTTTCTTTCAAAGTATTAAAAGGAAGTTCGTGATCTTTTTTCCATATAAAGGATACATTTTTCTTAACAAGTTCATTCAAGGGTGAAGCAATTGTAGTAAAATTCTTACTTCACTTACCCTTTTAGGTGTAGAATCTTTTAAAGCCTTCACTTTCTCATCATCAACCTCAACACCATTAGATGAAACTACAAATCCAAGAAAGTTAACTTTTTCCATGCAAAAGCTACATTTCTTTACATTTACATATAAACATTCGTTTCTTAAAGTAATCAAAACGTTGCGTACATGGTAAGTATTCTCGTAAGACATGGTTCCTTAGTCTCATGAATGTACTGGTGCATTAGTTAATCCAAAAGGCATAACCAACCATTCATAATGTAACGACCCAAAATTTTCTACTTAATTTAAGGTCGCTACTGTATACATACCATAAACATTGAATGCGGAAGATTTCATTTAAATTCCATAAAACATAACCTTTAACTTAAAACACAGCCATGGACTTACGTGTTTCGAAAACATCTTTAAAAGGACACAACAAAAGACTCAAAATAAAAATAAATAAACGTTTAAGTTTAAAACATCCTATTCTATCCTAAGTCTAAGAAAATAAATGCCACTATCTTATGCATGTGCCATGATCTCGAGTTGCGATGCCGTCGTCAGCCGTACAGGAATGCCTTGCCTTAACCTGAAAAATGTAGTAGCACATGGCTTGAGTATTTAAAGAAATACTCAGTAAGTGACCCCACTATTGGGGTTAAATGCAACAATCACATGCAATAATATGATGGGACCTATCTTTCGTTTCGTTTCATTTCGTTTCGTCTCGTTTCTTTTTCGTTTCGTTTCGTTTCGTTTCGTTTTCCCTACGGTGTAATCCTAACAGGTAATCGTGGACGTGTACCATATACTCTACACGTAGCCCATACGTGTGAGTATGGGCTCACCAGCTAGTTCGCATAGTGCTGGGCCACTATCCCTAGCCGGTGGGCATGCTCTAGGGGCCCACCGGGACCCGTTAAAACTAAAACCGTCACGGCAGCGCTATGCAGGGCATAACGATCGTTGTCCTGCCATTTGGATGTACGCGTCCGTACCCTCGTGATGGGATAGGGGTATCCCCCCAAATGCATGATCACACAATATGCATGAGGTCCCACTAGTCCTATAATCATCATTTAATGAGCATAACCCCGTGTCACGTTTTCATGCTTACATGTCATTCTCACTTTCATTTCGTTACATCATACATATTCCTAGCGGGGTTATGTATCATGCAATTTACCATGTCATACAATTCATTCAGTTACATTTCAATACCCATACAACAAGCCATAATCGTACAAGGGCCACACATCGTCACATGCATTCATATCACATCAACTAAGCAGCATAAATAACATACATTCATGTTCACATGATTTCGTACTTAAGCACAATAATCTAGCATACAATGGATCATATCATAACCAAGTCATAACGTAAACACTTCATAGTCATATCGTTCTCTAACTTACCATAGCCTTAACGTTCTTATACCTATCACAGACATATCATTACATGACGTACCTTAGTCATATCATCACCAGAACGTATCCTAACGCCATCGTTCTATCAATCTATCACAAACCTATCCCTTTCTACCCATAACCTAACCGTATTCTTTCATCAATCTCTCCTATCCATAGCACTCCGGTATGTAACCTAACCTTAATGTTTCGTGAACGTATCTTACTCCTATCGTTACATTTTGTTTTGTGCATCCTTTTCGTATCCTATCTCAAACATCTCCTAGAGCACATCGTACCATAATTATTATCATACAATCCACATATTATATAACATAACATAACATATAGGAAGCATATCGATCCATAGACAATTCACACATATCAATATATATGACACGTGCAGAACCACAGGGCACGTGTCAACATCAAAAAAATAACCATGCCGATAGTAAGGTCACTTACCTGGCTAGCTTAAGTCGTTGTCACAAATATATCTTTAATGAAAGTTCGATTCCGTCCTTTGAAATCCGAGTCAACCTATATGAGTTCATGACACCAGATTCAAGTTTGAACTCTATAAAATTATTTCTCTAATTTAGATTGGCCATCATAAAATTCTGATATTTAGTGTTAGACAAAATTTAAGGAGCTCACTACACTATGATATTTCCTGTTTTAGTGTTAAATGTTCAACAAATCTTTCCTCAATCTTTCCTCTTTCTTCTTCTTCTGTAATTATTTTTAAGAAGGTATTATTCAATTTTGTTAATCTATTTCTACTTCCCAATCTTTTCTTTTTAGTTAACAGTGTTCTGTATTTCTATCTCTATCTCATTTTTTCTTATTTCCTTTGTCTTATTTGTGATTCAGTTAACCATTATATTCTTAGCTTTTAATTTAATCATTCATTTGGTTATATTCTTTTCCAATAATTCATATCAAATTACAACCTAAATCATCAACAATTCAGTAGATCTAAATCATTGCAACAATTTAATAGATCTAAAATATAATTGGTTTTGATTTCCTAAACTCATACAGAATCCTTTTCATTTAATCTCTAATTCAAAACTAAATAATTGTAACCAAATTAATATTATTTAATAAAATAAAAGGAAGATTTAACATACTGACCTCTATCTCCTCCCGCGGAGCTAGTATGCTTAAACCTTTTGTTTTCTTTTTCTATTTGTTTTGGTAGAAATGAAGAATTTTGTGTAAATCTGCAGTTGTTTTATAGAAAAGAGATTCCTGATCTGTTGCCAGATTTATTTTTAGGGAAGGAGTGGTGAGAGATTGAAGGAAGGAGGAGGGATGGTTACCAAATGTTTTTCTTCTTTTAATTTTTATTTATTTATTTATTATTTTATTATTTTAACCATTTTTTTATAATTATTTTTATTTGTTTATTTCTTTATTTATTTTTGGGCTATTACACATAAATACCATACTTTTAAAAGCTGTTTTCCACTCATCCCCAATATGCATGCGAATTTGATGATAACCCGATTTTAAATCAATCTTAGTAAAAAGACTACATCCATGCAGTTCATCAAGCATATCATCTAATCTATGAACAAGTAAAAGTTATGTCTTCGTCCGAGTGGGGATAGTATTTCTCTTCTGCATGTCCATGAAGTTTTGAAAAATCCAAACATCTCAAAGATCAATAGAGAGGTAGGAATTTATCGAACGAACCGCATTCCTTCGTATACGTCAGGAGTCCATTGATGAGAAGGGGCTGGGGAAAGCTTGAACCCAATTCCTACCGTGATGAATATAAGCGCAGTTGAAATTCCTGGGGAGTTATACATTTGTGTATTGAGAAGACCATTTACTATTTCTTGAAGCTCAATCTCTCCACCGGATGAACCATATAGCCAAGAGAAACCATGAACCAGAATAGAAGACCTTGCCCCACCCATAAGTAAATATTTCGTAGTAGCCTCATTAGACCGTACATCTTTCTTGGTATATCCAGATAATAGGTAGGAGCATAAACTGAAACATTCTGGAGCTACAAAGATGGTTATTAAGTCATTAGCACCGCATAAAAACATTCCTCCTAGAGTAGCTGTTAATACGAATAACAGAAACTCTGTTATAGCCATTTCTGTACATTCAATGTACTCTAGGAATTGGATGCCTATACTTTATAGTTATCTTGTTTGTAGCCCTACAATCAACACACATACGTCAAGAACCATCTTTAGGTACAAGAATAACTGGAACAGAATAAGGACTCAAACTTTCACGTACATACCTTTTAGCAAGGAGTTCACTTACTTGCCTTTGTATCTCTTCCGCCTCATTTGGATTAGTCCTATATGCTGGTTGGTTTGGAATGGGCGCGACAGGAATGAAGTCAATCTTGTGTTCAACCCCTTTAAGCGATGGCAAACTACTAGGCATCTCCTTGGAAAATAAATCTTCAAACACTTGCAAAAGCACAACAAAATCACAAGGCAAAGAAGGGTTGAGCATGGTAGTAATGTAACAAGACCCCTTGCACATAAGTACAAGAATTAGAGAGCAAAACATTCCCAGCCTCACTTGATCTAACATACAAGCTTACTGAGTTGGCTTTTTTCCTTTTTTTTTTTTTTTTCTTTAGGCTGTGTGCTACTCTCTTGCTTTTCACTCTAAGTTCTTTTTATACCTTGATTCTTTTTCAATCTCTTCTTTTGCATCAGCCTCTTGCCTTTTCTTTTCAAGTTTGCAATGATCAATAAATACATCTTTTGGAGATAATGGAACAAGAGTAGTTTTTTTACCATTGTGAGTAAAGGAGTATCGATTTGCATACCTATCATACATTACCCGACAATCAAATTGCCAAGGCCTCCCCAGTAGTAAATCTCCAACATGCATGAATACAACATCACATAAAACATCATCAACATATTTTCCAATAGTAAAAGAAACAAGAGCTTGTAACTCGTACTTCCGCACGATCATTCAACCATTGAAGCTTGTAGGGTCGTGGATGTGGTTGTGTCTTTAAATTAAGTCTTTTGACCAGAATGTTATTCAAAAACTTGGTGCAACTACCGCTCTCAATGACAACACTACAAGGTATAGATTGAACAAGACACCGAGTTTGAAATAAGTTCTCCCGTTGGTCTAGGCCGTCCTCCTTAATGTGGGTGTTTAGAGCTCATCGAGTAACCAAAGATATATGTGTAGGGTCCTCTTCACTAAACTCCTCACTCTCATCAGTTTCCTCATTTATGTCATCATGTGCCTCGTCATCCATAAGAATTTCTCCCTCCTTGATGGTCATAATTCTTGCATTTGGGCAATCTCTACTATAGTGTCCTATCCCTTGATATCTCCAACACTTTAAATCCCTATTTCGAACATTAAACTTTTCTACTTTTTTCTTTCCCTGTTCTAGAGCTCTCACCTTTCTCAAATTTAGCTTGAGGCTTCTCATTAATCTCTTGATTTCTATGCTTATAATCAATGTTCTTACTATCCTTTTTGTTGTGCGCCGGAAGCGGAACGAATGTACTCACAACACCAATGAACAGAATCACACAAAGAGACACCAAGATATTTACGTGGTTCGGAGAGAAGAAGTTCCCCTACATCCACGGGTAGCAATCAATCACTAAAACCCAAGTATTACAAGTGAATACCTCACTATCACACTACAAAGTCTCTCACCAATGTGTCACCCAACAAATACAATGTGACACCCAATCACTAAAACCTAAGTGTTACAAGTGAATACCTCACTATCACACGACAAAGACTCTCACCAATGTGTCACTCAACAAATATGATGTGACACCCAAAACTCTCTCAAATTCTCACCAATGTGTCAGTCAACAAATACAATGTGACACCCAAAACTCTCCCATCTCCACCCACTTGTTAGGAATGGATATACCAATGTGTCACCCAAAAAATCCGATGTGACACCCAAAACTCTCTCATCTCCACCCACTTGTTAGGAATGGATATACCAATGTGTCACCCAACAAATACGATGTGACACCCAAAACTCTCCCATCTCCCAAATCCCACTTGTTGTCAACCGATATCCCGAATGGAGGGAGAACTCTCTCATTATATAGCATTACAAATCAAATCTCTGACTGAGACTAAATCTAATTCAAATAACCCAATCGAATCTAATTCAAATCCAAAAACCAAATCAAATCTAATCTTATGACAATTTACAACAATCTCCACCTTGTCATAAGATCTCCAAATCAAATCAAAACTTATGACAATTTACAACAATCTCCACCTTGTCATAAGATCTCAAAATTGATAACTGAGTTGGTTGCCACCACCTCAAGCCTCAATATGTATGTTGGGAACTCCATCAATTCCAATCCCCAAACAAACCCTAATCTTCAATGGTCACATCCTCCAAGGCGACCGCGACGTCGAATTCTACGAAATCCTCCAGCATTCTCGCATTCAACTCCCGTAGCTTCCAAATCCCAAAACAATTCCCAATCCCAATCGTAGCCCCAAATTGACCCAAACCATTCAATCGGGCGCCTCAAACAGAGGGTCCACGAAATCAACTATGTGGGCCCCATCAACGGGATCATGCTCCAACCCAACGCCCCCCCTTGCCGACTTACAGGATCAACGTTCCTTGCATGACAACGAGATGTCGGAGAATTTCGAGGTTTGTGGGCGTCGTCTATGGTTTCGATCGCTATGCCCGGGATGACAACGCCGTGATTTAATTCCAGATGACTCTGCCATAAGCACGATTGTGAGCACGTCTAGTGGTCGATGAGGCCAAAACTTTCACAAATTCTCACCAATGTGTCACTCAACAAGTACGATGTGACACCCAAAACTCTCCCATCTCCACCCACTTGTTAGGAATGGATATACCAATGTGTCACCCAACAAATACGATGTGACACCCAAAACTCTCCCATCTCCACCCACTTGTTAGGAATGGATATACCAATGTGTCACCCAACAAATACGATGTGACACCCAAAACTCTCCCATCTCCACCCACTTGTTAGGAATGGATATACCAATGTGTCACCCAACAAATACGATGTGACACCCAAAACTCTCTCATCTCCACCCACTTGTTAGGAATGGATATACCAATGTGTCACCCAACAAATACGATGTGACACCCAAAACTCTCCCATCTCCACCCACTTGTTAGGAATGGATATACCAATGTGTCACCCAACAAATACGATGTGACACCCAAAACTCTCTCATCTCCACCCACTTGTTAGGAATGGATATACCAATGTGTCACCCAACAAATACGATGTGACACCCAAAACTCTCCCATCTCCACCCACTTGTTAGGAATGGATATACCAATGTGTCACCCAACAAATACGATGTGACACCCAAAACTCTCTCATCTCCACCCACTTGTTAGGAATGGATATACCAATGTGTCACCCAACAAATACGATGTGACACCCAAAACTCTCTCATCTCCACCCACTTGTTAGGAATGGATATACCAATGTGTCACCCAACAAATACGATGTGACACCCAAAACTCTCCCATCTCCCAAATCCCACTTGTTGTCAACCGATATCCCGAATGGAGGGAGAACTCTCTCATTATATAGCATTACAAATCAAATCTCTGACTGAGACTAAATCTAATTCAAATAACCCAATTGAATCTAATTTAAATCCAAAAACCAAATCAAATCTAATCTTATGACAATTTACAACACTTTTCCATGTAGAAGTAGAGTTGGGAAAAGTTTTTGAAGAATACCGTTGAGACCTTCGTTGGATTTGCCTCTGGATCTTAATTGCAATGTGCATCGACTCCTCAATATCAGAATAAGGCTGTAAATCAGTCTTGTCTGCAATCTCTGTGTTTGACCCATTAAGAAACCGCACCATGAGAGCCTCCATGTCCTCATCGAGATCAAATCGATCCATCAATGTATCTATCTCCTTGTAATATTCATCCACAGATTTGCGTCCTTGTTTCAATGCTTGAAGCTTTTGCGCCATGTCCCATTGAAAATATTGTGGAACAAAACGCTTCCTCATGGACTATTTGAACTCGTACCATGAATAAATTGGTGCTTCAAGGTTTCTTCTCCTACTTACATTAATTTATCCCACCAAATTTGAGCATATTGTTTGAATTGAGCAATGCATAACAATACCTTCTGTTCATCACTAAAATTATGACAGTTGAACACTGACTCCATCGTTTCTCCCATTCATGGTACTTCTCTGGATCGGTTTTGCCATAAAACTTGAGAAGTTTTAATTTGATGTTCTCCACGTTACGATCAATTCTATCATCATAAGGAACGCGTTATTGTAAATTATGATACCTTCTTCCATGGTCTCTCCCTCGCATCAAGCCACGACCAACCACATGTGGATTATCCTCGTGGTGATCAGAATTGTTGCCCTCATATTTATCGGTTGAGAGCGCACGTAGTATGTGGATTATCCTCGTGGTGATCAGAATTGTTGCCCTCATATTTATCGGTTGAGAGCGCACGTAGTGGAATCCTTTGTCGAGCTTGATTTTGAATCTCCAATCCTTCTATTCGATTGATCAACTCTGCTATTCTTCCAATTAGTCTTTCTATGGTTCGTTGTTTTGCTTCTCTCAATCCTGCATCAGTAATGTTAGGATTGTTGTCTTGATTTTCCATGCTACAAAAGAAAGTTAAAAGAAAAAAAAAAAAAAAAAAGACCTCACAAGCGCTCCTTCACGTGTATTCACTCGTAAATCTAGTTCACTCGTGTTTAGCACTCAACATTCGAATCAATGTATCACTTTCTTACAAACTCACCCTCACAATTGAGTAGACACAAATCACACTAAAAAAAATTGGGATGTGAGACAAGCTATGTTATAGAGTTAAGTGCAATTCAAAGTGAATAGACAACACACTCAACACATAAAGAAGGGTATTAAAGGAGCAATCCAAATAACAATGACAAAGAAACGAATTAAAGAAAGAAAATGACTAAGATTAATTTAGGCATAGTAACATATGAGAGTTACATATAATAATCAAGAGGATAAAAGAATACATTTAACATCAATAAGCTTTTTTTTTTTTTTTTTACTCCAAAATCTAATCAATTTACCAATAAAAAAAATTTGATTTAGAAGATCTTAAAGAACAACAAAGTGTTGATAAGATCGAGATCTAACATTTTTTAAAATATGCCAACCTGAACTAAAGAATAGAAATAATGTGTTTTTTTTTTTTTCTATATAAGTTTTAGACTGAATGTGAACACACTATGCAAACTGAAAAGAATATATATATAGATGAGAATCATTAGAGATAAAAGCAAGGAAACATATATCCAATTTTGAGCCTAAAGGTTTGATAGTAAATGATATGGAATCAACCCAAGGAAAAGTATGAAACGAATTACCTTGATGATCAAGATCAAAGGTAAAGAAAACTTGTTTCTAAACTTGTGACTCGAATCACTCCACAAGAGGTTTGATCACTACCACTTGAATGATTCTAGCATGCAAGTTTTAAACACAAGAATTTGTAGGTAGATTACAATATAACCTTAACTCCTATATTTAAAACAAACATTTAAATTATAATTAAATAGTGCAAGGAATGAAATGTGCTTATTTGTCATCTTTGGACTAGTTCCATAAATTTTAGTTGAGTTCATTAAATGCAACTTAGAGTGCATTTAATGCATCTATTTCTTGAAGCTCAACTTTGCACAACATATAATGGAGGTCACCAACGTCTTATAGAATTTCCTTTGATGAGTTCACCATAGTTTGAATATAAGTGTACAAGGTTTGTTGTAGCTTCTTGACTCTCGTCCTTGTAATTGGACCTCGAGGTATGGAAATTCCTTGGTCGTGGTTCATATCAGGACCTTATGGACCTACAAATTATAAGCTTCAATGATACAAAATTAATTAATTAGACTCTTTAATTAATCAATTTCCATTCATTAACTATAAGTCACTCCACTATAGACCTAGAGTTGCACCCTTATGCACTGTAGGACAAGTTATGTCCATTGATATAACCATTACAAGCAAGTCGATCCTTCACGAGTTGTTCATAATTACAGCTGGGTCAAAAGTTCGTTTTACCCCTGTAATTACATCTTTCACCTTAAGTACCACTAATTCTCTAATGAATAGTTTATCTATGCTCCAATTAGAAACCAAGTCCCTCTCGGACCAATGAGAGGGTGGGGCCCCATTGTCCAAGTCCCGAAATCAGTACTTAAGAGAACAACTCATCTACTTTCCTTACATGGGAGGGAGTGAATTCCATCTTATGATATTATGTTCCCAACTCCCTATTAGGTCAAGTCCCTAAAATGGTAGGCATATTGAATTGGCTAAAAGAGCCATACTGACCTATTTAAATTAAAGGACAAGCCTTCACAGGCAGGAGTTCATAACTCACTCAGGATTAAGATCGAGTCGCATATGATCATCATGTGAAATATTAATCTTTTCAATTAACGGATTTATAAAAAGAGATTAAATATTTCTTGGTCAACTCATTGTATAGGATATCCCACTTACATGTCTCCACATAAACGATTTGGATCAAATCAATTGTAACGATTACAAAGTGGGCCGTATCAATAGTGTTACAAGGATAAGGCACCCAACCTTATCCATATACTATAGACTCTTTAGATTATTACCTGAACACGATCATCTTTTATGTTAACTACATCCTGTTCAAGATTACATCAATAACCTTGGATTTTCATACCATGGATAACAATTAAATTACAAATAAAATAATAAAAATTATTGTTAAAAACTAAATAATTAATTACGAGGTCTTAGGGCATAAATCCCAACAATCTCCCACTTGCACTAAAGCTGGTGAAACATCTGTCCTAGGGCATACTCTATACCCAACATGTTCTCCCACTTGCCCTAGAGAATATGAGACATATCTTGTAATCCTAGACATTCTAGGTGACCCTCGAACACTTTAGCCTAGAGAGTCATTTTATATAAATCAAAATAATTATCATTAAAAGTCATCTTGGTCACTGCCACGATGCTTTCTCTCAATATCATTATTTATAGATTGATCTTTTATAGTTTCCTTAATATTAGTCTTTGTGTCACTATCATCACAATGAAAAGTGACCGACTAAATCACATCTGAAACACCTTTCAAATGTTTAAGAAATTATTATAGTCATACCAGTCATTTTGTTGATTTAAAAGCAAAAAATATTCCGCTTTTATACCATACCTCACAATCTAAGGTAAAATTGATCTTAACATAAATTTCTCTAACTTTATGTAACTAGTGTATTACTTAAAGATCAAATACTTAACTCCATACACAAAATAAAAAAATTCTCATTATCCATCGATACATGGAGAAAACTTTAATTTTTCACTTAATGGTCATACCATTAGTTTAACTAATATAATCTAACTAACTCTATATTTAACGTTAATTCTCATATACGCATTAATTGTCTCCCACTCAAGAAAGATAATTAATCATACTTTCAACATTTGAGGTTATTTATGATACTATTCGTCTGACTTCATATTTCAATGATCATTATCATTCTTTAAAGTCTTGCTTCAAATATTTGACAATAATTTTGTCAATATAATATACATGAGACAATAGTAACGTTTATACTTAAATCTTTATTTTTAGAAGATACAGAATCATCCCAAATCATTTATTTGGAATTGGTGAGGTAGTCTATTTATGTTAGATGGAAAGATTACATCATAATGACAAATTTAAGAAAATCCACTCACTAATAATTTTATTGTTTTCACAAGCTCATTACTCAAACCTTCTATTCAAAAATTCATACGTTAAATTCATTTAAAAAATGAACTTTTACTCCTTTAGCAAACTTTTGGCTAATGAACTTTTACTCCTTTAGCAAACTTTTGGCTTTTGATCTTTAATAATAAATCTATATAATAATATGTGTAGATGCATCTCTTTGATTTCTTTTCACAAAAGAATTCTAAATATTCATTTAACATATTTCATATAAAAATGAATAAGAGAATAATAATAGACTCTAAAATACAATAGGAGAGAAAGTCTACTTCTAGCTACTTTCTCCTATTAAGTTCAACTCTTTGTCATGAGTCCTATTTTGAAGATATGTATCTTCTTATTTTTTACATAATTTTCCTTTTGTAGATCCATTTATATCCTCACCAAGAACATTTACTGTAAATCCCTGGATTTTATGACTTTAACTTATTTATCCTTCGTCATCATCCCTCATAACTATTGGGTAATAAGCCTTCAAATTGGTCACCTAACATGACATTTTGAATTTTAGTAGGATTGAATCATCTCATAGTTCTCCCACTACCATGAAGCTTATCCAATGAATGACTAGGATCCACTTGACTCTCAAGTAAAATTAAATTGTTAACAACTTTTATTAACTATTCAGGGTTTCAATTGGAATTATTTAATTAACACTATCTCACCCTATTAAAGGTGCATACCTTTCCTTTGAACTTCTTCAGAAAATCACATTTATCATACAAATATGTTTTTCTATTTAAAATTAAATAAAATACTATTTTATTTCTCTCTAGGAATAGCCTACACTTAGGCATAATTTTGAACATATTCAACCTCTGTGAATTTGTCTTAGCATATATGCTTACTTCCCATTATTGAAGTGTCTTAAACTAACTTTACTATTCTTTCGTAATCTCAAAATTTGTTTAATAGGCAATTTTTAAAGCAATCATGTTCACCATACCATCCCTATTAAATATCCTAACAAGCGTTTGGTAATAGCTTATAATTCTTTTTTTTTAACACGTGAGACTATATTTAATATAGTCTTGTTTTCTCCTCTTACATCACAATTTTACAAAATTGTATTAGGTTTAGAGTTGGAAATCAATTCCACTTTCTATCAAGTAATTTTAGTACACAATATTCTCGTACTATTCATTATGATTTCATCATAATGTCTTAATAGATTTACCAAAATGGATTTCATCTTTAGTCTAATTTTTGTTGAACTTTTCAAAAAAGAAAATAAATAAATAAAGTAAGTTAGTAAAGATACTTATATATTGAATAATCATCAATCAAATTGATAAAATGTTAACAATATTCTTGGGATTTTGCATTCAGCAAACCACTTGGGTCAGAATGCATGAGCCCAAAATTCTCTTTGGTCTTGTAGTCTTATTCAATAAAAGCCCAATGATTATCTTACATAAAAAACGAGATCCATAGACATGTAATGTAATAACTCCAACATTTAGAGAATTACCTTTTACTAGTCTTTTCGTTGTATTCAATTTGATGTCAATGAATTAACTGCTAAAGACAAGTATCATTCTTTAGGAGAAAACAATTTATCTTTTTATTCTTGATTCTTTAATCATGAATATCTCAGTATTTCATAGTAGAGTAAGTGTTAACGTTTTAACATATAGTAATTGTACTAGTTGAACATATTTTCAAACAATTTTGAAAATATAAACTTTAATAGTTTGAAGTAACTCCTATATGAACTACTTAATAATTAAATTTAAGAAATTGAATTTCTTTCCATGGTTACTTAAAACACCATGTTCAGCATTTAGTAACAATTTTTACTTAACATCTTAATGTCTCCCACTACACCCACATATATTGATTTCCTAGTGTCAACTAGTAGCATCTATTCTACCTCATCAAGTATTTTTCAAGAATTATGTATAAATATAATGAAGAAAAAATCTTGATTGTAGATCTTATATCAACTATCTGTCACCTAGTCTCCACCAAAAATTTAGTAAATCAAATTTTACTTTCATTTAGATTTTTCTTCCCATAAAGTAATTTTGAAAGTTTCTCTCACTATAACTGTCCTGCTAATTACGAACTATTTCCTAACATAGCTATAAGATTTTTCTTCAATTTTTGTAATACTTAATTTCAATATCATTCAGATAACTATCTAAATTTAGCTTTTATTGATTTAAACATCTCACATGTTTTTGTCATTTTCTTATCTTTTAGTCATGACATGGAACATGTCAACTAGGAGACATGAACAAAGCTTTCTCATCACCTTTGATTCAACAATCATATGCTCTTCAAATAATTCGATTCACATTGACAATAGGTCTTGAGAACATTTCTCAATATAGATAAATATATATATATATAGTACCATCCTATAGTGCTAATATTATTTTTCCAAGTATTAAAATTTTCTCAATATAACTTATCAGTAATGAAAATTAAACAATCGAGAGAATTTGAACATAATATTTGAAATAAATAAAATATTATTTAATTACAAACAATCAACTATCCATTCAATTCCAGCATAGAAATCAAACAATCAACTATGATACTTTAGTGATTGAGAACAAGTGCCATCCTAGGGTAGGTCAAGTGTTCCTTCACTAAACTGAGACAATCTCAACCAAGTATCATACCAGAATAACTCTTATTCCTATGATATTTAGTTACCATTAGTTGGGTCAAGAACATCATTAACAACCTTAATGATTTCTTTGTAAATGTAACCCATCATTTTAGATCTTGTAGTTTTATCCCAACAAGTGCGGCGGTAGGGTAGGTCAAGTATTGGAAATAAAATTACTATCTTATCCTTCTCAAGAGTTCACCCTGATATTGACCCATGCAAACACCTTCCGTAGGGGATGGTCCAAAAATCGCCACGAGGCCTTACATAGATCTCACGTGATGAACCAATGATGGAGACAATAGGATATGTTGACACATTTCCTTCTCCCATTGACTATAAATATTTTCTCAAGATTCACCTTGATATTGACTCATGAAAACACCTTCCGTAGGGGGACGGTCCAAAAGCCGCCATGAGGCCCCGCACGAAACTCATAGTGTGAATCAATAATAGAGAACGTCGGATATCCTAACATGTGTCCTTAATATCTTTATATTGATAGACGTTCTTCTCCTACTAAGTATTTTGAAATAAGGTTTTCTATTACTCAAGACAAATTAGGCTAATCTCATTTATCTAAGTTTCCAATCTACCATTTCATAACCCTTGAGTTGGTTGAATTACTTTTAATGTGAATTGCCAAATTGCTTTTAATGAAATTAAATAAAATTTGATTAATTCAACCCCTAGGTCGATTCCCACGCAGAGGTGTTCCATTTTTGTCAGCTTAAATACCTCACCAGAGCCGGAACCTTCCTTAGACAGAGTTCCCTCATAGTCAATTTTTATTTATTATTCATTAATCTTTAATTACTAGATTAATGAACATACATGAATTAAACGGTTTTTAATCATATTAAAAACTAATTCAGTTATTGAATAATCTTAAAATTCTAGCATTTTGAACCCTTTAAAATCGAATTTAATAGATTACTCAAAATTCTAATCATATTAAAACATACCCTAATCCTATTAGGTAAATATCATGCATTCAATTTAAGAAATATATATTCTAATTTATTTTTTCGATCTATTTCCCAGCATAACAATTATACACATTTGTATATGGAAAATACGTGCTAATTAGGAAATCATCTTAATTCTATTAGAAACAACCTTAACCTAATTGACCGATTTTAAACTAAATGATATATCTTATGCATTCAATCAATTAAATACAACCCAGAACCTTAATTTGGCGCCTTAAACAAATTCAGCCATTTTAACTTTGATAATTTATATTAACTTAATCCATGAATATTTTTTTATAAAGGTTTAGGGATCAAATTGTTGGCTTTTTGGCCCTTAATCTCATGTTAATTAATTGATGTTTTGATGATAAAAAAACCCTACTCTTGATTATTAACCATTTTTAGTATTTTGAACCGTTGGGGAATAATGATTTCAATGACTTTTCAATCACTCGAATTAGAGCTAAAACAAAGATATTACAGTCAAGACAACATACTGGATGTGATGATGTAGCAGCTAAATCAAATTGATGGACAAATCAAAATATGACACTTATCATTTTCGAAGAGTAATAAAGGGGGGAGTTTTTCTTATCATTATATTTCTAAATAAAATTATTTTTATATAATATAAATTTATTATATCCCGGATTCTTTATACAAGGTATATTTTTTTCTCCACAATATTTTTAGTATAATTTACTCTATATTTGAAATTCACATACTTCACAATACATTAAATATGAAAGCTTCCTTCCTTAAAATTTCATAATTTACTTACATATTACAAAATAAAAAAGTTATTTGATCGAGATAAAATAGTTACTTAATGTAATAAATTAATTAAGGAAATACAAGATTCACGCGTTTTTATTTATTGAAGTTTATCAAGTAGATGAGTGTCATCTTCAAATTAATTTCTGGCATGAATAAGGCATCACTTCATTCACCTATATAAATATATAAAATATATATAAATATGTGATCCGGTGTGAATTAAGTAAATAAAGAAATTCTTTAATAAATATAAATAAATAAATTTTATTAATCATAACTTTTTTCATACATGTTATTTATGACGTAGGACGTCATAAGTACGCATTAAATTTTCTTGATACATCGGCCCATACTCTAACATCATATAGTCTAATAGGAATGTGAATAAGAGCAACTGGATCATTAGAAAACTATTGTCCTTTTGCAACCAATGAAAAATATAACCAATGAAAATTGGATAATAATAATGTAATCAATAATTTAGTCATTAAATTAAAAAATATAACTAATGAGAGACAATTTGGAACGAGTTACTCATAGTTTTTTTATATGCTCACGAGTAGGCTCAATAACCTTATTCAAGGCATCATCAACAACATTATTTGTTGAAGTTATTGTCTCAACCTCGGCTTGTTCAATACGTTCCTCATACAGTACTTCCAAACTTTCTGCATGTACGAGGAAGTTGTCTCTTTTTCATGATTTTATACTTTTCACTTTTCAACTACTGAATCAAAAGACATATGTAACATTTCTATCAAAGTATATAATAATCTTGAAAATATCATACTACATTTTTTTTTTATCTATAAATATTCATTATCATAGAGTTCATACTTGTTTATTCATTGATAAAGTCCATCCAATCATCTACAGATTGCAAATTATCCAATTTTTCTTCATGACTTTTAGTTCCAAGATATCTTGATATGAACCAAAAGACATCAATCATACAATATACTTCAATGAAGATGTGAAGAAAAGGTTGTCAAAGTTATCAAAAGATGTTTCAATTCATGCCAAGTTAAAGAAGAATGAAGTTTGATTGTTATAAATTTTGGGTGGGTTACAATTTAGAGTAATTTAGAGTTATTTATTTTAAGACTTTTTATTTAATTTCGGTTACATTTACATAATCGCTAATTATTGCCATAAAGTATGAATGTTACAACTCTTGTAATGCCTTTAATAGTTCCATTTTTGAGGATATATAAAGCCTTATGTTGTATTTGTAAGCAGACTTGGAAAATATATATAAAAGGAGCGTTTGTGCTTTCTTTAGCCAATGGCTAAGTTTATTTGCAATTCTATATAGTTTAGGTTGCATGTAGAATCATTCAAGCTCGACATGATCAATCTTGCTTGTGGAGTGATTCAAATCTCAAACAAGTGTTTGAGATATTTGATCAACAAGAATCATTCAAGCTAGACATGATCGATCTTGCTTGTGGAGTGATTTGAATCTCAAACAATGTTCTTGCCTTGAGATATTCGATCAACAAGGTAATCGGAATCTTATTCCCCTTGTATTGATTCTTTATCTTATCATATCTTCTTTGTGATCTAAGGTTTGAGGATCTAGCTTATCTCTCCTCATTCCAAGTTGATATTAATATTGATACATGTTATGCACTTAATAAGAATAAAAAAAAAATAAAAAAAACTAATGCATTTACACACCAATGAGACAGTACCGTCACAAAATTAATATTATATATAGAGTATAATGTGTTCACAAAAAATATTTTATATAACATCCCAAATTGTTCCTCAAATAAATATGCCCACAATGTCTTGTCTTGCATATGTGATCTCAGTATTTTTATCAATGTCTTCCAATGTACTAAGAATTTGTTTATTGGCAACCATCGTATCAACATATTGTCGATCATACATATCAAAGTCATGAATGCCTATTTGTGATACTTTTAATAGGACATACCAATTGGAGGAGTCATTTTCTCTAACATAAAACATATGTTTGGCTTGTGAGGCAAAGATGAAAGGTGCTCATATAAAAACATTTTGATTTTGATGTAGGTTAACAAGAGGGGACCCTTCCTCAACTCTTACTCCATTATAGACATGTAAAAATTGGAACTTGGTAGGCATAATAGTTTAACAAGGTTATTTCTAGTAACACCCCGTAATAATTAACTAGATTCATAATTTGTGATCTATCTTTGACACGGGATCTACATAGTATAGTTGTATCTACAGAATCACCTTGTTATTTTTTTTTTATTGATCTTTGCACTTTTTATGTAAAATTCTTGTCGATTAATGATGTATCTAGTGTAAGATATCGTACTTTTTCTTGGTCTATTTGCAAGCCATTTTAACAAGTCCCAATAAATTACAATAGATGAATCTATTTCAATCCAGTAAGAAGAAACATACTACTTGTTAGTTAAATTGTGTTATAATCATGTATATTCATTAGTTTATGGAATAGTATGTTATATTACCTTAGATTTAAAACATGATGGAAATTATTCTGCATGAACCTTCCAAAGTAGACTAGAATATTCTACTAGTCTTCTATATTAGATCATGAGTTCCTTCATATGCATCCTGACTAGATGAATTACTAAAAAAATTATGGTTTTGTAAGTAAGTAATAATTCGTACACAAATTAACTCACTCCATAAATTTTTCCACCACTATTGTGTTGAATAAGCTATATTGATGTGCATTTTTAAGCACATTATCGAGTAGTGTAAGTGAAGTTCAAGCTTGTAACACCCCAAGCCAAATAGGTACAGACTTACATTTCTTTCAGACAAGCATCCTCCTAACTTTTACAAGTTTATAGTTTTATTGAAGGTCTTCGAGCCTGATTTTCAAACTAGTTCATAAGGAAAAGATGCTCAAATACATCAAGGAGCTTAGAAAAAAAAAAAAGGTAATTTGATGAAAAATTTGGGTCAAAGTCAACTAGGGGCAAAAGAGTAATTTTACCCCGTACACCACCCTTGAGGGGGTTTAGATAGACCAGCAAGGAAAAGAAAAGAAAAGAAAAGCCAGAGAGAGAGAGAGAGAGAGAGAAAAAGAGGAGTTAGGGTTTTTAAGGAGAAGAAGAAGAAGAGGAAGGTGGGTACTACGCTCAAATTCGAACATTGAAGCATTTTCGATCTAAGGTCTCCCTCCAGATCTACTCCGAGGATCAAGAGGAGCGGTCTGAGTCTTCGGATCGTTTGTTTTCGACAAGAAACATGCAAGAACTCGAGGTAAGTCCGCGACCTCTTTTGTTTCGGGATTTCACCCTAGATCTATGAGTTTTTGATGATTTAGGTCTTAATAACCAATTACAATAACTTAGGTGAGGATTGTTGCAAATTTTCGGAGGAAACACGACAAAAAATTGTGTCAAAAATCAAAATCGAGAACTGTCCAACTTCAGTAAGATACTGATTTTTTTTCTGATTTTCGAACACATTTATTAAGGCCTGTGAATATAAAAAAAATGCAATAAAAATCTATCTAGATTGGACTTGAGATCTTGAATTTTTGTGAAGGAATTGAGTTAATTCAAGTTATGGATGGGAATATAGAAAAATCCAAAAAAAAAAAAAAAGTTGAATATGCAATTTGATCGGAATTTTGATATTTATTGAATTCAAGCAATCGACGGTGGACACACGACGGCTAGAAAAGGGGGAGACGCGTTGAGCAATCAGTGGGACACGTGTCAAACACGCAGTGGAGAAACGTGCCCAATACCATGCGCTGACACACGTCCAACCGCTAACCCAAATACCTCAACTGGAAACCGACCCGTGCGTCATGAATCAACCTGACAATCCGCGGTCCAACCCAAATCCTACTCCGAATCCCTACATGCCATGTGTTATGTCTTGAAATTTTGAAGGGTAAGTTTGTGTCCGCTGGGGTTCGAAGCACGACACTAGCTACATTGACCTCATTTGTGCCCTGCGCGTGGGGGGACCTACTAGCGCGTGGAGGTGCATGGATCCCCTATTCTCACCCGTTTTCGCTCGATTCGCTAGTTTTTCGTCCCGATTCCAATTCTAATCCTATTTTACTGTGAAATAGATGCTTACAGAGAGAATTCGTAATTTTTGGACGCCCTTACGTCTATTAATAAGTTCGGGAAGACACACAATAGACTTGTAAGTAACCACTTGGAATTAGGAAGTAATACCGTTAAGGTGCGCTTGGTTTTGCATGCATGCTAAAGAAAATTACTTCTAGGTATCTGATAGTCCCCTTAGGAAGTTAATTATATATTTGATGGATTTGCTACCCTAGTGGAATTTTATACTCAGATTTTTTTATGTTTTGTAGAATGTCTTACTACTGCTTATATTTGTTCATGCTATGTTGGCAGACGGAGGTATTTGTGTATCTACGCTCCGGGTGAAGATGGATGTTATCGCCCGTTGAGCTTGTGTGACTGCATGCATAGTTAATAATACATAAACTCTTGAAGATGGATGTTATCGCCCGTTGAGCTTGTGTGACTGCATGCATAGTTAATAATACATAAACTCTTGTTGAATGAATGTGTGAACTTATTATATGAACGATATAAACAGCAGTTTAATAATACATAAACTCTTGTTGAATGAATGTGTGAACTTATTATATGAACGATATAAACAGCAGTATTGAGTTATGCCTAGGGTGTACACTGGATTGAGTTGGGCTCAAATAGAGGACCCTCGTAATGTTGCGTTCAGTGGTATTGTGAGGGAAGATTAGAGAGAGAGACCCTTAACCCTAGACAGTTATAGACTTGTAAGTCTTGGATGAGTAAATCTTGAAGTCAGGACCCCTAACTCCACAATCTAACTATCCTTGAGATCTAGATGACAACTTTAGAACCCTGGGACGAAGGGAAAAGACCCCTTAGCCGATAGTAGCTGGTATGGCATTTGAGGATTCTCCACTTCCCTTTCTACTCTGGTGCGGTACCGTTGAGCTAAGCGAGACGCCAGTTAGGGTGTTGTTACTCAGTGGTAGATCGACTACTCTGCACCGTGGATCCATCTTATGGTAGGATATTGATCACGCAGGTGAGTCAAGGTTGCTTACATGGCGGGTCTGTCCTTTGAAAGGATGCTGACCACGCGGGTGACCTATTCGAGCTGGATTGTACTAGGGGACAAGTTTTATGAGGGAGCGCCTCATCCTCAAACGCTGAATACCACCTTAAAGGTTAAGCTCTTCTACCTTGAACGGTATATTGAGAGTACTAAGACTCTAGGATCTAGAGTATAGTTGGTGGTTCTCTCCTAAGACTTGGATGAGAATAAGAGCCTACAACTAGGTTGCTGACTGAGTATGTTTATACTCACTCCTTCCTACCGTTTTTTTTTTCAGGTCCGTAAAGTTACAGTTCGTGAGGTGGGGGTGCTCGAGAGCTTGAAAGTCACAGAGGGAATGTCAACTTGGGGAATTTGTCTAGTTTACTTTTGTATAGTTAATATTTATCATATCATGTATCTTGATCCGTTTTCCCTCATTATATACTTTGTTTTTTTTTCTTACTTGAATTATTTTGAAATTGCGAGGGAATTTTATTCTTGAATTTATATATCTTGTTTTCTTCCATTATCATGCATTGCATTGTTTGTTGAGTCGCTCCCGGTAATTTCGATGCATCGAAATTTTGGGAGGTGACAAATTGATATTAGAGCAAGGTTGTTGGTTATGTAGACATTTTTAGTTAGAGAGTCATTTATCCTCCATGACTTGGCCGGTTGACAAGCCCTCTCGCGAAGAAGTAAGTTTGGAATGAGGGTGATCAGTTTCCCTTAAATTTTTTTCGTTTATTATTATTTTTTAAAAAATATAATTATTTTTAAAATTTCATTTTTCAATATAATTTTTATTAAAGATGGTATAAAAAATTCTAATAAATCAATATATTTCATTAAAATATATAAAATGTTTTATCACTCTAATTTCTAAAAAATTAAATTTTAAAATTACCATATTCTTCTTAATTATTAAAAAGAATATACTATTATTTTGAATAATTCCAACAACTGAAAAAATTATTTTAATATTAAATATAAACTCTAATTACCAACCTCACTATATTACAACAAATAATAGATTCAAATACCCAATGAAAACAACATCCTTACTTTTTATAGAGTTTTTGGCTCTTTAGCGGGTCAAAACAACATTATCTAAGACTTTTTATAGGATTTTTGTACGACTATAATTATTAATTTAAATAATTTAAGAAATTATATAGTTCTAAAATCCTATTCCATAAAATTTAAAAATGTAAAAATGTTCAATAAATTGACGTTTATTATTTGTTCGTGAAATTTGAATACCCATTGTGCTTTAGATCTCGACAACGGAAAAACTCGTACATTTTAACGTAAAATTAAATTTGAATACCCATTGTGCTTTAGATCTCGACAACGGAAAAACTCGTACATTTTAACGTAAAATTAAACAAAACTAAACCCTATGCTTTAGATCTCGACAACGGAAAAACTCGTACATTTTAACGTAAAATTAAACAAAACTAAACCCTATCGAAGGATTAGAAATTATTCAAAGAAACGAACAATTTTGAACGATTGAATATAAAAAGTATTAGAATTTATAGCCAATAGTTACCATACACGACGACGACAACACAAAATATTTAAAATATTATATGTAAGGCAGGATAAAATCTATGTATTTATTGAAGGAGACAAAAACTACCGAAGAAATTTTAGCAAGGTAGGGATGAGTGTGGAGAGCAGAAATAGGAAGGGTCCTATAAGCAAGCCAATCATTGTTCCAATTCCAACGCATCAGAATCTTTCAAAGTTTCCAATCTCGTCTCCCACCATATGCCCTTGTCTTTCAAAGTCCCAACTTATATGGAACTCTTCATCTGCTACCCTCTTCATGACTATTTTCGTGACTTTGTTTGTGGTCACATCGAACAAGATGATCTTCATGCCTTCCTCTTGTCTGTCATGACTCGGTTCATATTTTTTGTGGGCCAATGATCAAGCAAAATCTACTTTACTTTCAGTTCCCCATTGTTTAGCTGCAATATTTTTTCTTCCTTCTCCCGTGCATTTAGCATCTTGCTCATCGTCCACGTCATCTTTCGTTTTGTTTAGTTTCGTTTTTTTGCTTCTCAATCGCTAATCCGCTCGCCTGCCGTTAGTATATACACAAGATGTATACACTAATTTATGGAAATATTGATCTAATTTCCTCATTATATTTTCTTTCATATGAGCAGTTATTGTATACATGGAATCAAATATTTAATATTGTGGCGTGCACACGTTAATTTCTGAAAAGTATCAATCTAATTTTCTTGTTATGTTTTCTTTCACACCTGTAGTTATTGTATATATGGAATCAAATATTTAATATCCTGTCATACATATGCTGTGTAACGACCCGAAATTTTCTACTTAATTTAAGGTCGCTACTGTATACATACCATAAACATTGTATACATACCATAAACATTGAATGCGGAAGACTTCATTTAAATTCCATAAAACATAACCTTTATCTTAAAACACAGCCATGGACTTACATGTTTCGAAAACATCTTTAAAACGAAACAACAAAAGACTCGAAATAAAATAAATAAACGTTTAAGTTTAAAACATCCTATTCTATCCTACGTCTAAGAAAATAAATGCCACTATCCTATGCATGTGCCATGATCTCGAGTTGCGATGCCGTCGTCAGCCGTACAGGAATGCCTTGCCTTAACCTGAAAAATGTAGTAGCACATGGCTTGAGTATTTAAAGAAATACTCAGTAAGTGACCCCACTATTGGGGTTAAATGCAACAATCACATGCAATAATATGATGGGACCTATCTTTCGTTTCGTTTCACTTCGTTTCGTTTCATTTCGTTTCGTTACTTTTTTGTTTCGTTTCGTTTCGTTTCGTTTCCCTACGGTGTAATCCTAACAGGTAATTGTGGACGTGTACCATATACTCTACACGCAGCCCATACGTGCGAGTATGGGCTCACCAGCTAGTTCGCACACCGCTAGGCCACTGTCCCTAGCCGGTGGGCATGCTCTGGGGGCCCACCGGGACCCGTTGAAACTAAAACCGTCACGGCAGCGCTATGCATGGCATAACGATCGTTGTCCTGCCATTTGGATGTACGCGTCCGTACCCTCGTGATGGGATAGGGGTATCCCCCGAAATGCATGATCACACAATATGCATGAGGTCCCACTAGTCCTACAATCATCATTTAATGAACATAACCCCGTGTCACGTTTTCATGCTTACATGTCATTCTCATTCTCATTTCGTTACATCATACATATTCCTAGCGGGGTTATGTATCATGCAATTTACCGTATTTCATGTCATACAATTCATTCAGTTACATTTCAATACTCATACAACAAGCCATAATCGTACAAGAGCCACACATCGTCACATGCATTCATATCACATCAACTAAGCAGCATAAATAATATACATTCACGTTCACATGATTTTGTACGTAAGCACAACAATCTAGCATACAATGTATCATATCATAACCAAGTCATAACGTAAAAACTTCATAGTCATATCGTTCTCTAACTTACCATAGCCTTAACGTTCTTATACCAATCACAGACATATCATTACGTGACGTACCTTAGTCATATCGTCACAGGAACGTACCCTAACGCTATCGTTCTATCAATCTATCATAAACCTATCCCTTTCTACCCATAACCTAATCGTATTCTTTCATCAATCTCTCCTATCCATAGCACTCCGGTACGTGACCTAACTCTAACGTTTCATGAACGTATCTTACTCCTATCGTTACCTTTCGTTTTGTGCATCCTTCTCGTACCCTATCTCAAACATATCATTGAGCACAACGTACAATAATTATTATCATACAAACCACATATTATAACATAACATAACATATAGGAAGCATATCGATCCACAGACAATTCACACATATCAATACATATGACACGTACCAAATCACAGAGCACGTGTCAACATCAAATATAACCATGCTGATAGTAAGGTCACTTACCTGGTTAGCTTAAGTCGTTGTCACGAATATATCTTTAATGAAAGTTCGATTCCGTCATTATCCTTGATGAAAGTCCATTGAACTCCAAGTCAACCTATGTGAGCCCATGACAACAGTTTCAAGTTTGAACTCTATAAAATTATTTCTCTAATTTATGTTGACCCATGTGTTATACTTCATGCGAACGTTAGAGTCTTGAACGTTAGAGTCTTTGCTTGAATTAGGTGTTGAAATATTTATATATGTTTGTTATAGTATTATTTTCATACAACCCATTTAATACTCATTAAAATTTCCCACATATTCTATTTTGTGTTTAATACCCTTTTAACATTTTCCAGATAATTTCCAATTATATTTGCAGTCTTTCTGTCTCTTACTATGTTTTCTTTCTTTTAATTATCTCTCTGTTTAAGAATGACTTTTAGTATCATTAAATAAAATAAAAGGTAAACTACTGACCTCTTCAAATGCATTATCTCTCTAGAGAAATATCTCTTCCTACCAAAACAAAATTTAATCTGAACCCTTTTTGTACTTGTTTTTGCAGGACAGAAGAAATTCTGATTAGTTAAATCTGTTTAATCCTTTCTTTTTATTTTTGTTTGTTACTCTTTCAATTAGGTTGACAATTACCTTTGGCCAATTTAATCGATTCTATTTTGTTTCATCATGACCGATCTTTCTAATTAAATTGCTAAATAAAACTAAATAATTGGATAAAAGGAAAGAAGATCTGAAATATAACTTACAGACAAATCTCAAATGTCTCTCCCCTCTACCATGTAAATCTTGATCATCTCCAGCAACCCATCTCCTATCAATTTGATGTGAGACAGGTCTGTTTTCTCAAATGTGAGATTTTTCATTTCTGTTTCATTTGCGAGGATTGTGAGGTGTGTTGAGGAGAGATTATTGGGAAATGACTTACGGGAGAGAAAAGAGGGAATAATGGTTTTTTTATTTATTTATTTATTTACTTTTTTATTAATTTATTATTATTTTTTTAATACATAATAATAACTTTTATTTGTTTATTTATTTATTTTTGGGCTGTTATCTATGAATATTTAATATCGTGTCGTACATACGCTTTTAACAAAATTTTAAAAATATCATATTATTAGTTTTGGATGGAACAATTAGTACTTTATAAAAAAAAAAAAAAAGTCTTTTCACTCTAAAAAGTTTCATTAATAGTCTTTTTTTTTATTATTATTTTTTTTAGTTCAAAAATATCTTTACCAATAATATTATGTTTAAAAAATATTTATTAAAATTTAAAAATAGTATTAACGCCCTTTAACAAGGGGTGTATATTAAACCCGATAGCTCCAACTGACTCAACTCGAATTATTGGGTTTGAGTTAAGTTTTTGAAATTGAATATGCTTTGTTTGGGTTTCGTGTTCATTGGACAAAAATTTCGCATTGACTCGAACCAAACAAAATTTTATAAAATATATTAAGATAATATGCATATTCTTAGAGTTGCAAGAGTGGTAATGTTATCATTATTTTATCATTTTGTTTACTTTAAAGAAAATATTCTTTTTTTATTTCATAAAAAACTATCTCAATATTTTATACTATTCAAAAACAACCCGTGGGTAGTCTTAATAGATTCATTGATTACTGTTTATGCATACGTTTAGGATATTTTGAACCAAAAGCGTTTCCTATTCAATGTTCCTAGATGCATATACATCTTGTTTTCATCTTAACAATTCTTAAATGCATTTTCTTATACTCCGGAATTTATGTTTTGTGCTGGTTGAAAAGCAACAAAGATTTTTTTAGAATTCTTTTTACTTTTAATCCATCATTTTTTATCTGCTTTATAAAAATATTTTGATCATTCAATGTCTGCCATAACTTTTGAATCAACAATTAGTACGAATTCTTAATTATTTTAAGAGTTTTTTTTTTATAAAATAGTGGACATCAAGTTTGATGGGTAGAACATCAGTTTCATTAGATGAAAACTAGGGGGACTTCATGCATTTTGTGTGTTCATATACATTGGACTACTTTCCTATTTATGACGATGAGTATGGATGTGATTAAAAATTAAAAGAGAAGATTGGAGAGTAAGAATTAATTAAAAATTAGCTCATACCAACCTAATTAAAACAAAAAAGATAATAAAATAAAAACACAAAAAGAAAATAGAATGATAAACATAGAGGTATAATGGATAGAGAAACAAAAAGGGATAACACTAAAAAAAAAAGAAGAAGAAAAGGGAAACACATAAAAAAGAATATAATGAAAAAACACTGAGTAGATAAGGTAATTCTAAAATGTATTATAAAATGATAGTATCTAATAAATTGTATTTTAGACATATTTATATTCCAAGAAACATTAAATCTAAACGGGTTAAATAGTTAACAAAATTTAGGAATTATAATTACGGAAGGAATTTAGTGAACATCTTTAATAGGGTAAAGCGCCTTGGCATAAGTGAGAACGAATTCGGGGGACGAAAGCAAGCTAATTTGGAATTAGATAGAACTTCGGCTAAGGTCATCCAAGTAATTGGTTTTACTATCGGCATGGTTATATTTGATGTTGACACGTGCTTCGTGATTCTGCACGTGTCATATATATTGATATGTGTGAATGTTTATGGATCAATATGCTTATGATATGATATGATATGTATATATTATAATATGTGAATTGTATGATAATACTTAGGGTACGATGTATTCAATGATATGTTTGAGATAGGATACAAGAAGGATACACTAAACATAATGTAACGATAGGAGTAACATATGNTATGGCCTTATACCGTGAATTCACAATGCATGTTGAATTTGAAGGTTATAGAAGCATGTTTAAAGCAAAAACCAATGATATGAGTAAAATAACGAAAAATGCCCTTATTATACCTTCTATGATGTTTTATGGCTTATACGACTAACTTGAAGTTTTATATGGCATCTAGTTATGATGTTATGAACCATAGAAATGATATGTATTTTTTGTGATAGGAGTAGAACATCACATGCTTAGGTTATACCCTTAGCTTTTTATGATAGACCCTAAGTCAGAANATATGACTGTGATATATATAAGAACACCAAGACTATAATAAGTTAGGGAACAATATGACCACGAAGTATTTATGATATGATATGATTATGATACGAAATGTGAATGTCGGAAATGTGAATTGTGATAATACTTACGATACGATGTATTCAATGATATGTTTGAGATAGGATACGAGAAGAATACAATGATATTTAATACTAAATTATAATTTACCATGAGGCAAATATCTTCTTTTCATAGGTATCTTTCCATTTATTGTTTTTCCATTTATTATTATTTCTATCTATTAGTCTTCCATATCCTTGTAATTTATTTGATTATAAATAGATAACCTTCACTATTTATGTACGGTGGATTAAGCAAACATTCAAATGGTATGGTATTAGAGCCCTTTTGATTTAGTCACTCCAATCCTTTATTTTCAATGCTTATGAATCCCCTACCCATCTTCTTCTCCACCACCCCTGCTGGCTTTGACGCTGTAGGGGCAGTCTCCATGGCTACCACATGCAGAGTTGATTGATTACTCATCGGTTCCACTCTATTGACGTCCAAATTACCCTTCGCCATACTTTGTACATGCAATCTCATCTTTTCCAACACAATTAATTTTCCCTCCACCAACATAGTCTCTTTGATTTTCTTCCCAATCTTCCCTTCATCCTTCACAAAAACCCTNCAGAACCATGAACTTACAAACCTATGCATTATTTCTAAGGGTATATCTAAGCCAAGTAAGTTGATTCGAGAAAAAACACATCCACAACCCTGAGCCAAATACAACGCCCAAACAACTAGGTGTCACTAAATATAAGAGATCCGAACGTGCTATATGCCCTCAGTAATCTTAGACCTCCACCTATTCGATACACCATGATCACATGTATATTCTTTTTGTGGGATGTTAGACTCATACTATGTCACGAGGGATGTAGAAGAATGCTCAATCTATTGACTAAAACCAGAATTTGAATTCTGATTTGAGTCCTGAGCATAGGTTTTTCTAAAATTCATGATATTTATCGGTCATGTGACCTAGCTAGTCTTTTTAGGGGAGTGTTTTTAGGTATAGAACTAGAAAGTATAATGTATGCAAAAGAAAGTACACAACCTAATTGGACCCACCTCCGACCTATGCGATACACCAAGATCACATGTTTTTCTCACTTCAATGGGTGGAATGCCATGTCCATATTCTTTTTGTAGGATGTTAGACTCATATTAGATCACGGGGGATGCATGAGAATGTTGAGTCGAAGGGGTGAAACCAAAATTAAAATTCTTATTTGAGTCCCGAACATAAGTTTTTCTCAAAGTCATGAAGCTTCTTTTCTAGGAACATAGATTTTAGGTATTACAAAAGACTGAGATATTCATGATTATAGAACCATGAATAAAACGACANCCAGGTTGTTGACATCTTCACAAAAAGTGTTTCTTGACCTATCTTTGATTTTTTCAGATTCAAGCTTCAGGTTCGTTCAAATCTGACGCTTAGCTTGCGGGGGTGTCGCTTAGCTTGCGGGGGTGTTAAGGATATTTAGTACTAACTTATAATATAGATAACTTTCACACCTAGAGTAAGCAAACATTCTCAAACGTAAGGCTATGATAACTTAGGGAATGATATGACCACAGAGTGTTTACAATATGTTATGATAATTGCTAAATCCATCCGTATTCGGACCAAAACTTTTATCCAGGGCCTTAGACCAACTCGACCATCTCAACTTTGATGCTTGAAAAAAAATTAATCAATCTGTATTCTTTATAAGGTATCAAAATATTAAACATTATACATTATATAAAAAATAATTGTTGAGAGTGGGATTTGAACCCACGCCCTTTCGGACCAGAACCTTAATCTGGCGCCTTAGACCAACTCGGCCATCTCAACTTTCGAAGATAGAAAAAAAATTAACCCATCTGTATTCTTTATAAAGGTTTAGGGTATAAAAAATAATTGTTGAGAGTGCAATTTGCACCCACACCCTTATGGCGCCTTAGACCAAATCAGCCATCCCAACTTCAATGCTTGGAAAAAAATTAATCTATTTGTATTCTTTATAAAGGTTTAGGGATCAAAAGATAATATAATTATTAAATCTTATTAGGATCTCACAAGAANAGTCAAAGAACATTATGAATCTTTCATCGATCTGATTGATAATTATTTAATGTATAAGTATCTTTATCGAATGCAACTAAAGTTTAAATATTTTTCTTGAAAAAGTGAGATTAAAGTTGAAATTCAGGTAGGTAAATCTATAAAAACACAATTATCATATCATAATAACCTTGTTACTAAGATTAATTGATAGACAGTGATATTGTATTCCAACTCTACGAGTCAATATAATTTTGTGAAAATTATGATGTAAGAGAAGAAAATAAGTCCGGGTGGAAATGGTCGCATAAAAATCTGAGATATACGCCATTACCAGACTCTTCTTAGGAGATAAAGACTGCATATGAACTTGATTACCTTTAAAACTATCTATAAAAGAGAGATTTTGGAAGAGTAGTAAAGTTAGTTTATAACACTTTAATAATTAGGATTGCAAAATATCATAATCGCACTCTTGTGGCAGCAGGACAACAATTGTGTGACACTTGTTCTAACCCACTGAACAAGTCAGTCATGTGAAAATTGAATTGTGTGACACTTGTTCTAACCCACTGAACAAGTCAGTCATGTGAAAATTGAACTTTATAGACAATCTTAACGTATGATCGATCCTCGAGTCACATTTAAGATAAACTATTTCATAAAAAGTGAGAGAAGAAATGAGTTGAAAACAACTGGAAAGAAAGTAATGATATATGCTAAAAGCAAATAAGCAACAACCACAACTTTGATGGCGTGTAACCTGGTAGGAAGAATCGACAACTAGTCACATCCTCTATAGTTGACAGCAACATACCTTCGACAAACATGACCGTGACATCCTTACCCACTCAATTGGTTAACGTCTTTGTCAACCAACCCTTTGCAAACTTAGCAATGTAGGATAAGCTTGACTTCAAGTCTCTCTATGCGTTTCTAGTTGATCTCAAATTAAAGAGCCTCTTCTAATCTACCAAGAACTATTGAAAATCACTTCTTGGTTTGTCAACTCTTCACGTCTTATCAGCTAGAATCTCTCCTACTTCCTTCGTAGCAGGAGATCATACTGCCTTCTTGTGCCTAATGTCTTCCTGGTCAGGATAGTAACACTTCAAGTTACTGACATGGACAACAGAGCTAGTATGCATCCATAAGAGAAATTGAATCATGTATGATGTCTTTCCGACCTTCTTATGACTTCGGCTGATTCATAGTATTGTTGCACCACTCGTTGGTTTTTATTGCTTTTAAATCGAAGTTGATCTAATCTTAACGTGATTAGAACTCTTTCTATTTTGGAATTGTTGTGTTCTACATTTTCTATCAGATCTTCTATTCATTCATTTAAATTTTTCTTAAATAAACACACCCTTCTATTAAAGTGTTGGTTTGGGATCTCTTTAGCATTCAGGTGAGATCATATGAGCCTTTGTTGGTCTAAGAAATACATGCAGCTATACTACCCCTGTAGTGCCATGTGTGAAAATGAGTGTAGAACTCCGTTGCAGCATGTGAAGTGCATGAATGCCATTTTATTCGTTTGACCTTTGTTTAATTTTTTTTCATTTCAATTTTGATTTTGATACTAACCTTATTTTTATGTTAATTAGGTTTTATCAATGAATTTTTGTAACAGAACCGAAAAAAAAAATAAATGATGGTCGTCGGAAGAGCCGAAAACTCTAGCGAACGCCGAAGTTTTTGCTCGCACACGATCCACGAAGGGCGGCCAAGGGCTGGGATGCAACAAATCGCGTCCCCGACCTTCAGCCACCCTGAAAGAACCTGCAAAGAAACGAAAACGGTGAGGAAAAAGGAGAGAGAACAGAAAACCGACGGAACTCCGGCGAAGCCGAACCATACGAATCGACGTCGAAAACCCCAATTTCACACCACAAAAGTAATCTCAGAACCCTTTACACGCATCAGGAGTAGGTTTTAGACGAATCCCGTATGCTGAACACTGTCGGCAAGGAAGACGGAACGGCGGACTTCCGAGCTTCTCCAGATCCGGGAGTGCGAGGCCCTTACCAACGAAATCTGTACCAAAAATGGGGTTAGGGTGAGGGATAAGCTCGGGAACGGGAGAAAAAAAAGGGAAAAAGGACGTCGGGACGACATTGTCGAGGAGAGAGAGAGAGATCGCCAGAAAATCGCGCAGGCAGTCGGGCGAAGAGGATAAAGTCCGACCCGAGATACGAATTCGGAAACCCGAACCGAACCCCGTCCCTTCGGTCAGCCCAGAACCCATGTTACCCGCAGCCCAAACACCCGGCCTTCACCTGCGAGCCGACCCATCACCCTGCGAGCCGGCCCATCACCGCGCGGCCCGTCACCCTCGTTCAGCCCGAGACCCGAGAGCGACCCGTTAACCCGTGCCTCGACTCGAGACGCCTACACATGCATCGCTCTCTGATTGTGCCACGTGTCACGTCTGTAGCGCGGCTCCTCTCGGCTCAGGCGGCTTCATCGGCTCGGCGGCGGCTCCTCGGCTCCAGCGGCTTATTCGGCTCGGGAAACCTTTTTCTAGCCTGTTTGACATCGTTCTGACCCTCCCGGACCTGGTTTCGGCCCTGTTTAAGGTAAAAGGAAACATTTTAAGGTCGTATTTCACAAATTCCAGTTGGGAATTTATTATTATTTGTGGAATACTAACGAAAGTGACTCATGAACCAATAGGAACCAACCACCAATGGAAGCGTAAAACGTCCACGAGGAGCTAGGAGCTTACGTTATATTCTAGGGAGTACTTCGGCTAAGGCCTACCAAGTAAGTGGCTCACCCGTTGTAGGTTACGCATTAATTGCTGTATGTTGGCATGTGCCCGTGGTTATGCACGTGCCATTAAATTGTATGCTAGCTTAATGTGCTTAAGTATGAAATCATGTGAACGTGAATGTATGTTATTTATGCTGCTTAGTGGATGTGATATGAATGCATGTGACGATGTGTGACCCGTGTACGATTATGGCTTGTGTATGAGTATGGGAATGTGATTGAATGAATTGCATGACATGAAATACGGTAAATTGCATGATACATAACCCCGCTAGGAATATGTATGATATGTAACGAAATGAGAATGAGAATGACATGTAAGCATGAAAATGTGACACGGGGTTATGCTCATTAAATGATGACTGTAGGACTAGTGGGACCTCATGCATATTGTGTGATCATGCATTTCGGGGGATACCCCTATCCCATCACGAGGGTACGAACGCGTATATCCAAATGGCAGGACAACGATCGTTATGCCCTGCATAGCGCTGCCGTGACGGTTTTAGTTTTAACGGGTTCTGGTGGGCCCCCAGAGCATGCCCACCGGCTAGGGACAGTGGCCCAGCGGTGTGCGAACTAGCTGTGAGCCCATACTCGCATGTATGGGCTGGTGTAGAGTATATGGTACACGTCCACGATTACCTGTTAGGATTACACCGTAGGGAAAACGAAATGAAATGAAACGAAACGGAACGATAGGTCCCATCATTTCATTGCATGTGTTTATCGCATAACCCTAATAGGGGGCACTTACTGAGTATTCTAGAAATACTCAAGCCTCGTGCTACTTTACTTTTGCAGATAAGGGCAAGGCACCCATGTGACAATGACGACGGCATCGGACACCTAAGGATCGTAGCACATGCATAGGGTAGTTGGTTGTTTCTTTTCCATTTCTAGTATAGGTTAGAATAGGATGAAATGTATTTGCATAATAAACCTTAGGCTAGAATAATCTATTCATTCTTGGTTTTGTTGCTTTTCCTTTCTTTTAATAATGTTTCCCTTTGTCCCTTGTAATTTTTTTTTTTTTTTGAGGTAATAAAAAGGCGAGTGCGAACAGCATTTATGAATAGGGTCCATTAAATGTATATTCCGCATTTCAAAGTATAGTAATGACCTTAGATTAAATAGGTAAAATATTAGGGTCGTTACAATTTTTGTGTTAATTACGACCTACAAGCATAAAAGCAAGCTCGAAAAGGCACGCTACATCCTGATAAGTAGCCACATGAACTTTAGGTAAGTAATACTTGTAGGGATTATTAGAATGTGCTACCATGCAAGTGCTTCTTACCTTAGGTGATCAGAATAGGCATATTAGGACTACAAAAGAGTAATTTTAGATGAGAACGCATTGTATGTATGATATGAAAAATTATCGATATGCCCCTAGGGTAAGATTTTGAGATACATGTTGTTTTTAAATTTTTCGTAGAGATAGAAAGAGAATATGCATGACTAAGATATCATAGGAGTAATATGGATGAGTATACTACTTAAGATGTAAGAAGTTATCAAAATTATCTATTATGAGATTTAAGATAAATTTTGTTTTAAATGCTTTCCATTGTGTAAGAAAGGAGGATGCGCTTAAATAAATTTTGTTTTAAATGCTTTCCATTGTGTAAGAAAGGAGGATGCGCTGGTGATATGTGTTCTAGCTTCTGGTTGAGTTGCAAATGTTTTAGTTTCTACTTTTAGTGCTTTAGGTGATTGATAGAATAGCTCACTAATAGCGTTAGGTGATTGATAGGATATCTCACTTATAAACTTGCACAAATATTTTTATTATGTATATCCTGCACTAGGTGTTTAAGAGGATAATCTTCCTAGTAATATATGTACAAGAGAACCAAGTTAAGACTAAGGCATAAAAGCTAGAGCGATTTCGAACCAACTCAGGTCAGTACATTTTCAGTAGATTGAGTACTCTGGAATCATAAGCAGCAATCAAATATTTAGACCTGTGTGCACCCAGAGTATAGATTAGCCAATAGTTGAGAATCAAACTACATAGACATCCTAAGAAGCTATAAAATTTTCATGGCACCCAAGAAAAAATTTGAAGGACTTATAAGATCGCTCGTAACATAAATAGATCATTGTGAGGAGTCCTTATCATGTGTAGAATAAACCCACTTTGAGTAGGAATAGGAGACTACGTAAATAATTAACTTGAACTGTCACTAATTGTGTGTGGAATCTAACGTCAAAATTGACTTGGGAGCGGCCCAAGATGGTAGGAAAGAGTTAGAACAGCAAAAACGGGATCCAAATAGTAAACCCAAGCCAAATGCATTTAATATGAGTCGTAGTCGCACCTAACCATGGATGAAGGAGTGTAGGTTAGCAATTTCGATATTTCTTTTTCTAACCCAAATCAACATAATTGTATTAAAATTGATGCAATTTGAAGAAAACTAATCTACTTGCCAAAATAGTTTCTTCCAATAGATGATCTTTCCTTCACAAATATGGACTGAACCAAAATTACATGTCTCGTCTCTTCACATGATATCAGACTTAACTTCAAAGATTGAAGATCTCATGAAAGAGGTTAAACAAATAATAACAAAATTGAAACTCGACACTTACGTCACTTTTGAATAGTTCAAACACAACACTATCATATTCTGAGCGTTCCAAACCATCAAAGTGCATAGGATAGAAAAGAAAATCTACCTTGGTTAATTAAAAGGATGATTATGGATTTATAAGTATGAATACATCTCTATTCGTATGAGGTCTTTTGGAGAAAATAAAAGCAAAGTCATGAGAGATTATACTCAGAGGGAACAATATCATACCATTGTGATGTTCGTGATTCCTAACATGATATCAAAGTTATGCCCTTAACTTAGCCATGTTAATAGAATCCTCAAATGTCGAACAAAAAAGTTGTGGATCTAAAAGGTGTTGTCAAAAGTGACTCAAGTCTCGAACAAAAGGTGTACTTTGTTTTGTTCGAGGGTTCCAGAGAAGGAGTCGAGTCTTGATTAAGAGAAGGTTATTTGAGGGATTCGTAGGCCTTAGGGGAGGCTCTATGGTGTACTTTGTTTGAGGACAGAATTGTTGGGAGAGGAGTCTCACATTGGCTAATTAAGAGAATGATTATGAGTTTATAAGTAATGAGTACATCTCCATTGGTATGAGACATTTTGGGGAAACCAATAGCAAAGCCACGAGAGCTTATGCTCAAAGTGGACAATATCATATCATTGAAAAGGTTTGTGATTCTCAAGGTCCAAGGCGAATTTCACAACCTTTATGATTGATGACAAAGCCAAGGAAACACATGTGCCAAATCCTATCCTCAAGACCGTTCTCATTTGGATAAGGTCTATAACATTTCAAGCCCACCGTTAGTAGATATTGTTGTCTTTGGAATTTCCTTTTCAGGCTACCTCTCAAGGTTTTACAACTCGTTTGCAAGAGAGTGGTTTCCACACCCGTATAAAGAATATTTCATTCTCCTTTCCAACTGATGTGAGATCTTACAATCCACCCCCTTTCGAAGCCCAGCATCCTCGTTGGCATTCGTTTCCTTCTTTCTCATTTGGATAAGGTCTGTAACATTTCAAGCCCACCGTTAGTAGATATTGTCGTCTTTGGGATTTCCTTTTCAAGCTTCCTCTCAAGGTTTTAAAACTCATTTGCAAGAGAGTGGTTTCCACACCCGTATAAAGAATGTTTCGTTCTCCTTCCCAACTGATGTGAGATCTCACAATCCACCCCCTTTCGAAGCCCAACATCATCGCTGGCATTCGTTTCCTTCTCCAATCGATGTGGGACTCCCACCAAATCCACCCCCCTTCAGGCCCCAACGTCCTTGCTAGCACATCGCCTCATGTTCGCCCCCCTTCGAGGCTCAACCTTCTTGCTGGCACATCACCCAGTGTTGGCTTTAATACCATTTTTAACGGCCCAAACCCATCGCTAGTAGATATTGTCCTCTTTGGATTTTTCCTTTGCTTCCCCTCAAGGTTTTTAAAACGCGTCTATTAGGGAGAGGTTTTCACTATTGACTCTGGCAATTCGGAAGACAGTGTCGACGAAAAAATTGGCCGAAGGTTTCTTCGAAGGAAAAATTAGCGAAGTAAAAGGAGAGAGAGTGAGAGATTCGCTGAGATTGCTGAAGACTCGATATATTATTTTATTTCAGTTGAATGGTTTAAATTACAAATCTAATTACAAAAATAGAAAAACCAATTATACAAAAACAGAAGAAGTGGACGAAGACTTCGCCCCAATTGCCAAAACAATGGCCCCTAGAATCACGCTCCTCCATTCGCGTGAATTCAGATGTTTTTACAAACCTAACTAAATAAGGCATGACTTTTATTTAACAGTCTCCTCCTAAAAGCTGTACCTTATTATTTGAACTCCGATCTTTGAGCGTAGTTCTTCAAATTTCACCCGCGCCAGGGACTTGGTGAAAATGTCTCCAAGTTGTTCCTCTGTTAGGATGAAATTAATCTTGATGAGCCCTCGATCTGCACATTCTCGAATGTAGTGGAATCTGATTTCTATGTGCTTGCTCCGATCGTGCAAAACTGGATTTTTGATCAGGGAGATCGTAGCTTTGTTGTCTACGTATAGCATTGGTGGTTCGCTTTCTCTCCCGATGAGTTCTTCCATTAGTCGTGCAAGCCAGATCCCTTGTGTTGTTGCCATCGAAGCGGCGACGTATTCTGCTTCGCAGAAAGACAAAGCAACTACCTTCTGTTTTGTTGATTGCCAGCAGATCGCGCCGCCTGAGAGATAGTAGATCATTCCGCTGGTGCTCTTACGATCATCAACGTCACCGACCATGTCACTATCACTATAGCCGACCAGCTTGAGTTTCTCCTTTCCGCTCCCTGTGCAGTATCTTACTCCCCAGCCTCTGGTTCCGGCTACATAGCGCAGGATGCGCTTGACAGCCACTAGATGCTCCTCCCTAGGTGCTTCCATAAACCTGCTCACATATCCAACAGAATAAGCAAGATCAGGACGAGAGTTTACCAGATAGCGCAGACTCCCGACAATGCTGCGGTAATTGGTGGAGTCGACTGTCGTCGTAGTGCCGGCCTTCCTTAGTTGGAGTCGGGCCTCCATTGGCGTCCTGGTAGGATTACTGTCCACAAGCCCAGTTGTGTCCAGCAGCTTCTTCGCGTATGCACTTTGGCAGATGGAGATGCCAGAAGAGTTTTGTTGCACTTCCATGCCGAGGTAGTAGCTGAGCACGCCGAGATCGCTCATCTCGAAGTTTTTTGACATCTCCTTCTTAAACCTTCCGAGGACTCCCACGTCGCCTCCAGTGATTATGAGGTCGTCGACGTACACTCCCACGATCAGTCGCTTCTTGTCGTGGCCGTGCGTGTACATGCCATGCTCAGAGTCACAACGTTTGAATTTTAATGACATTAAGGTACTGTCGAGCTTCGCGTTCCAGGCTCGTGGGGCCTTTTGAAGCCCGTAGAGTGCTTTGTGCAAGCGCAGTACCTTATTAGGGTTGTCGTTGTCCAGGAAGCCAGGTGGTTGTCGAACATAGACGGTCTCCTTCAACTCTCCGTTAAGGAAAGCAGACTTTACGTCCATATGGTGAACCTCCCAAGAGTAATGTGCCGCAATTGCTAGCAAGAAGCGAACGAATTCTAACCTTGCTACTGGCTCAAATACCTCTTCAAAGTCCACTCCTTGCTTCTGGATGTAGCCCTTCGCCACCAAACGGGCCTTGTGCTTCACAACTTCTCTTTTTTCGTTGCGCTTCAGTTTGAAGACCCATTTGAGCCCTATGACTTGGTGTCCCGGCGGCATATCCTCCAGACTCCACGTCTGGTTCTCGGTGATGGATGTCATCTCCTCCTGCATTGCCTTCAGCCAGCACGGGTTCTTTTCTACTTCAGCGAAGGTGTTCGGTTCATCTGCACTGATGGCATGTAGTTCGGTCACTTCTTCGAGCTCGCGCGCTGCCAGTCTAGGTGGTTCACCTCCACCCACTAGGTCATCCATCCTCCGGTACCTGGCCTCCAGATCAGTATCGTGATCGGCATCCAGCGTCGAATCCGCAGTCCGTGGTGTGCGAATTCCACTGGTTCAGGTGGTGCACCTACTGGCGGCGGTGACGTCTCCTAATGCTAGGCTCCTCCTTCTTCAAGCTCGGTGACGAGGTACTCCACCGTGAATTGATTTGGATTACGGTCTGCCTCGATCATGTCATTCCACTACCTAAAGGTGCTTTCGTCGAAGACGACGTCGCGAGACACGTGAGCTCGCCCCCTTACAGGATCATAGAGTCTGTACGCCTTGCTCCCGGGTTCGTAGCCGATGAAGACGACCTTCAGCCCTCTGGGATCGAGCTTGGCGAGGTGGGGACATGTTACCTTCATGTATGCAACGCAGCCGAACACGCGGAAATGATGTACTGTTGGTTTTTTATTGTACCAGGCCTCATATGGCGTCTTTCCGTCGAGGTTTCGGGTTGGTGACCGATTGAGGAGATAGACAGCCGTCATTACTGCCTCTCTCCAGAATCTCCCAGGCATCCCGGCCGTCACCAACAATGACCTCGCTGTCCCGACAATGGTCTGATTTCGACGCACCTCGCTGTCCCAACAATGGTCTGATTTCGACGCTCTACCACTCCGTTCTGTTGGGGGGAGTAAGGCGTCGTTAGGTGCTGATCTCGTTGCAGTACTTACTGAAACTTGCCGAGGTGAATTCTCCGCCAAGGTCTGTGCGCAGCACTCACATCTTCTTCTCACATTCGGCCTTCGCTCGCGCTTTAATGCGCTTAACCGCCTCTGCCGCCTCACTTTTCATTTGCAGCAGGGTCAGCCACATGAAGCGCCTTTTGTCATCGACTAACAGGAGGAAGAGACTCTTACCGCCTGGGGTCGCCGGCTTGATGGATCCGCAGATATCGCCGTGTACAAGTTCCAACGGCTCATCGACTCGGTAGGATGTTCGAGACGGAAAGGGTGTGCGCCTCTGTATACCGATGAGACACCTGTCACACAGCTTGTAAGGCGCCTCATATGGCGTCTTTCCGTCGAGGTTTCGGGTTGGTGACCGATTGAGGAGATAGACAGCCGTCATTACTGCCTCTCTCCAGAATCTCCCAGGCATCCCGGCCGTCACCAACAATGACCTCGCTGTCCCGACAATGGTCTGATTTCGACGCACCTCGCTGTCCCAACAATGGTCTGATTTCGACGCTCTACCACTCCGTTCTGTTGGGGGGAGTAAGGCGTCGTTAGGTGCTGATCTCGTTGCAGTACTTACTGAAACTTGCCGAGGTGAATTCTCCGCCAAGGTCTGTGCGCAGCACTCACATCTTCTTCTCACATTCGGCCTTCGCTCGCGCTTTAATGCGCTTAACCGCCTCTGCCGCCTCACTTTTCATTTGCAGCAGGGTCAGCCACATGAAGCGCCTTTTGTCATCGACTAACAGGAGGAAGAGACTCTTACCGCCTGGGGTCGCCGGCTTGATGGACCCGCAGATATCGCCGTGTACAAGTTCCAACGGCTCATCGGCTCGGTAGGATGTTCGAGACGGAAANCATCGACTAACAGGAGGAAGAGACTCTTACCGCCTGGGGTCGCCGGCTTGATGGATCCGCAGATATCGCCGTGTACAAGTTCCAACGGCTCATCGACTCGGTAGGATGTTCGAGACGGAAAGGGTGTGCGCCTCTGTATACCGATGAGACACCTGTCACACAGCTTGTAAGGCGCCTCATATGGCGTCTTTCCGTCGAGGTTTCGGGTTGGTGACCGATTGAGGAGATAGACAGCCGTCATTACTGCCTCTCCCCAGAATCTCACAGGCATCCCGGCCCGTTCTGTTGGGGGGAGTAAGCCGCCGTTAGGTGCCGATCTCGTCGCAGTACTTACTGAAACTTGCCGAGGTGAATTCTCCGCCTCGGTCTGTGCGCAGCACTCATCTTCTTCTCACATTCGGCCTCCGCTCGCGCTTTAATGCGCTTAACCGCCTCTGCCGCCTCACTTTTCATTTACAGCAGGGTCAGCCACATGAAGCGGCTTTTGTCATCGACTAACAGGAGGAAGAGACTCTTACCGCCTGGGGTCGCCGGCTTGATGGACCCGCAGATATCGCCGTGTACAAGTTCCAACGGCTCATCGGCTCGGTAGGATGTTCGAGACGGAAAGGGTGTGCGCCTCTGTTTACCGATGAGGCACCCGTCGCACAGCTTGTTCACGCCTTTGATTGCTGGCAAACCGTGCACCAACTCCTTCTTCTGTAGCTTTTCTAGGGCAGGAAAGTTTAAGTGCCTGTACCTTGCGTGCCACCTCCAAGATACCTCTTCGGTCTTGGCCGAGAGGCTGACGGGTTGGTCTATCTCTAACTCCAGGATGTAAAAACGGTTTGTCGTGCGCCTTGCCTACGTGAGCAGCCGTTGCCTCCCTTGTTGACTAACAGGATGGTGCCGCGCCCTTCGATCTCGACGACGGAGCTATCGCCGAATTTCACCGTCCCACGGATCCCCGAGTCGAGCTCGGAGAACGCAGATCTAGCCCCGGTCATATGGTTTGTTGCCCCTGTGTCAAGGATCCATCATCGGTGCTCGTGTTGCTCGTCCCTCTGAGCGAAAACTCGCTCCTCCTCTAAGTTGAATTGGCTCCCCCAGCTGGAGCTCTTTCTCGGGTTCAATATCGTCATCGATTACCTCCATCTCCGTGGAATTGGAATCGAAATTAGGGACGCATGCAGTTACCATGAAGAGAGCATCCTCCTCGTTGGTCTATCTCTAACTCCAGGATGTAAAAACGGTTTGTCGTGCGCCTTGCCTGCGTGAGCAGCCGTTGCCTCCCTTGTTGACTAACAGGATGGTGCCGCGCCCTTCGATCTCGACGACGGAGCCATCGCCGAATTTCACCGTCCCACGGATCCCCGAGTCGAGCTCGGAGAACGCAGATCTAGCCCCGGTCATATGGTTTGTTGCCCCTGTGTCAAGGATCCATCACCGGTGCTCGTGTTGCTCGTCCCTCTGAGCGAAAACTCGCTCCTCCTCTAAGTTGAATTGGCTCCCCCAGCTGGAGCTCTTTCTCGGGTTCAACATCGTCATCGATTACCTCCATCTCCGTGGAATTGGAATCGAAATTAGGGACGCATGCAGTTACCATGAAGAGAGCATCCTCCTCGTTGGTCTATCTCTAACTCCAGGATGTAAAAACGGTTTGTCGTGCGCCTTGCCTGCGTGAGCAGCCGTTGCCTCCCTTGTTGACTAACAGGATGGTGCCGCGCCCTTCGATCTCGACGACGGAGCCATCGCCGAATTTCACCGTCCCACGGATCCCCGAGTCGAGCTCGGAGAACGCAGATCTAGCCCCGGTCATATGGTTTGTTGCCCCTGTGTCAAGGATCCATCATCGGTGCTCGTGTTGCTCGTCCCTCTGAGCGAAAACTCGCTCCTCCTCTAAGTTGAATTGGCTCCCCCAGCTGGAGCTCTTTCTCGGGTTCAACATCGTCATCGATTACCTCCATCTCCGTGGAATTGGAATCGAAATTAGGGACGCATGCAGTTACCATGAAGAGAGCATCCTCCTCGTTGGTCTATCTCTAACTCCAGGATGTAAAAACGGTTTGTCGTGCGCCTTGCCTGCGTGAGCAGCCGTTGCCTCCCTTGTTGACTAACAGGATGGTGCCGCGCCCTTCGATCTCGACGACGGAGCCATCGCCGAATTTCACCGTCCAACGGATCCCCGAGTCGAGCTCGGAGAACGCAGATCTAGCCCCGGTCATATGGTTTGTTGCCCCTGTGTCAAGGATCCATCACCGGTGCTCGGGTTGCTCGTCCCTCTGAGCGAAAACTCGCTCCTCCTCTAAGTTGAATTGGCTCCCCCAGCTGGAGCTCTTTCTCGGGTTCAACATCGTCATCGATTACCTCCATCTCCGTGGAATTGGAATCGAAATTAGGGACGCATGCAGTTACCATGAAGAGAGCGTCCTCCTCGTTGGTCTATCTCTAACTCCAGGATGTAAAAACGGTTTGTCGTGCGCCTTGCCTGCGTGAGCAGCCGTTGCCTCCCTTGTTGACTAACAGGATGGTGCCGCGCCCTTCGATCTCGACGACGGAGCCATCGCCGAATTTCACCGTCCCACGGATCCCCGAGTCGAGCTCGGAGAACGCAGATCTAGCCCCGGTCATATGGTTTGTTGCCCCTGTGTCAAGGATCCATCACCGGTGCTCGGGTTGCTCGTCCCTCTGAGCGAAAACTCGCTCCTCCTCTAAGTTGAATTGGCTCCCCCAGCTGGAGCTCTTTCTCGGGTTCAACATCGTCATCGATTACCTCCATCTCCGTGGAATTGGAATCGAAATTAGGGACGCATGCAGTTACCATGAAGAGAGCGTCCTCCTCGTTGGTCTATCTCTAACTCCAGGATGTAAAAACGGTTTGTCGTGCGCCTTGCCTGCGTGAGCAGCCGTTGCCTCCCTTGTTGACTAACAGGATGGTGCCGCGCCCTTCGATCTCGACGATGGAGCCATCGCCGAATTTCACCGTCCCACGGATCCCCGAGTCGAGCTCGGAGAACGCAGATCTAGCCCCGGTCATATGGTTTGTTGCCCCTGTGTCAAGGATCCATCACCGGTGCTCGTGTTGCTCGTCCCTCTGAGCGAAAACTCGCTCCTCCTCTAAGTTGAATTGGCTCCCCCAGCTGGAGCTCTTTCTCGGGTTCAACATCGTCATCGATTACCTCCATCTCCGTGGAATTGGAATCGAAATTAGGGACGCATGCAGTTACCATGAAGAGAGCGTCCTCCTCGTTGGTCTATCTCTAACTCTAGGATGTAAAAACGGTTTGTCGTCCTCCTCTAAGTTGAATTGGCTCCCCCAGCTGGAGCTCTTTCTCGGGTTCAACATCGTCATCGATTACCTCCATCTCCGTGGAATTGGAATCGAAATTAGGGACGCATGCAGTTACCATGAAGAGAGCGTCCTCCTCGTTGGTCTATCTCTAACTCTAGGATGTAAAAACGGTTTGTCGTGCGCCTTGCCTGCGTGAGCAGCCGTTGCCTCCCTTGTTGACTAACAGGATGGTGCCGCTCCCTTCAATCTCGACGACGGAGCCATCGCCGAATTTCACCGTCCCACGGATCCCCGAGTCGAGCTCGGAGAACGCAGATCTAGCCCCCGGTCATATGGTTTGTTGCCCCTGTGTCAAGGATCCCCCAGCTGGAGCTCTTTCTCGGGTTCAACATCGTCATCGATTAGGGACGCATGCAGTTACCATGAAGAGAGCTCCTCCTCGAATTGCAACAATTTCTGCTCAGGTGTCCTCTTACCGCCTTTGCGGCTGGAGGAGGACCAGTTGCTCTCGTAGGTGTTGTCGCGGGGACCTCCCTTGTTGACTAACAGGATTGTGCCGTGCCGCTCCCTTCGATCTCGACGACGAAGCCATCGCCGAATTTCACCGTCCCACGGATCCCCGAGTCGAGCTCGGAGAACGCAGATCTAGCCCCGGTCATATGGTTTGTTGCCCCTGTGTCAAGGATCCCCCAGCTGGAGCTCTTTCTCGGGTTCAACATCGTCATCGATTAGGGACGCATGCAGTTACCATGAAGAGAGCTCCTCCTCGAATTGCAACAATTTCTGCTCAGGTGTCCTCTTACCGCCTTTGCGGCTGGAGGAGGACCAGTTGCTCTCGTAGGTGTTGTCGCGGGGACCTCCCTTGTTGACTAACAGGATTGTGCCGTGCCGCTCCCTTCGATCTCGACGACGAAGCCATCGCCGAATTTCACCGTCCCACGGATCCCCGAGTCGAGCTCGGAGAACGCAGATCTAGCCCCGGTCATATGGTTTGTTGCCCCTGTGTCAAGGATCCCCCAGCTGGAGCTCTTTCTCGGGTTCAACATCGTCATCGATTAGGGACGCATGCAGTTACCATGAAGAGAGCTCCTCCTCGGATTGCAACAATTTCTACTCAGGTGTCCTCTTACCGCCTTTGCGGCTGGAGGAGGACCAGTTGCTCTCGTCGGTGTTGTCGCGGGGAGCTTTAGGCGTGCAAGCCATTCATCCTCTGTGAGGAGCTCCTTCCGCAGCTGCTCGAGATGGACCCCACGATGTATTTATTTTTGCACTTTGCATTTTCTTCTACTCGAACCTAAGACCTGTGTGTTGTTAGGTCGACGCTCTAACCACTTGAGCTATTCAACTTGATTGTTAATAGGTTGGCTCTTCTGTGATGGTATACTACCGATCGCTTCAACGAGGCTCTGATACCACTCGTTGACTCTGACAATTCTAAAGACAGTGTCGACGAAAAAATTGGCCGAAGGTTTCTTCGAAGGAAAAATTAGCGGAAGTAAAAGGAGAGAGAGTGAGAGATTCGCTGAGATTGAAGACTCGATATATTATTTTACTTGAACGGTTTAAATAACAAATCTAATTACAAAAATAGAAAAACCAATTATACAAAAATAGAAGAAGTGGACGAAGACTCAGCCCAAATTGCCAAAACAATGGCCCCTCCAATCAGCTCCTCCATTCCATGTTTTTACAAACCTAACTAAACGCTTTTATTTAACATTCACATCCTTTTATAAAAAATGTTTCTTCTCCTCCGCAAGGTGGGATCTCACATGGTCTCACTTAATTCATGGACCCCTTCTTTACTTGGATGTCAGATTTATAGCCTAGAGTAAAGCTATAACAAAATCTATACGGTGAATGTTATCACAATAACTTTAGTAATTAAAAAACACTATAAAACATTTTAATATAAGTTGAGAGTGGGATTTAGAAATGACAATATCTGCTGGAGGTGGGTCTGGGCTGTTACCTAGCATGACCATGTTGCCCTGAAATACTAGAGCCATCAAGTATCGAATTCGAAATTCAAATCCTGACCTAAATCTTATACACAAGTTGATTTCTTTTAAAATGTAATTATTATTTTTTTTTATACTTTTAATCTCTTCATTTTACATGTCTCTACTTCAAATAAAAATAAAAACAAAATTTTTTTTTCTTAGCATTAAATTGTTAGAATGTACTTATTTAGAGAATAATATATGTATATTATATCAATTTTATTATTTTGGTAATTTTTTTAAAGTAGCAAATAAAATGTATGTAATCTCAAGAGTGGGATTTGAACCCACGCCCTTTCAGACCAGAACCTTAATCTGGCGCCTTAGACCAACTCGGCCATCTCAACTTTGATGCTTAAAAAAAAATTAATCCATTGGTATTCTTTTTAAAGGTTTAGAGATCAAAATATTAAACATCAGTTAAAAGGATTTGAACCCACACCCTTTTGGACCAGAATCTTAATCTAGCTCCTTAGACCAACTCGGCCATCTCAACTTTGTTGCTTGAAAAAAAATAATCCGTTCATATTCTTTGATGTTAAAAGCAGTATAATTGCTAAATCCATATAAGGAGACCTTAGACCAACATGACTAATCTCAACTTTGATTTTTAAAATTGATAAATGTATCCATCCATATTTTGTATAAAGGTTTAGGGATCAAAATATTAAATCTCTTTTCAAAATTATTATTGAGAATGAGATTTGAACCCCTGTCCTTTCGAACCAAAACCTTAATTTGACATCTTAGACTAACTCCAACATTAATAATCAACTTCTAGGCATTAATGTTCACATGAAAATAGATTAGGGATCTAAAACATTAAAAGAAACAAAATACCTTAGACCAACTTTGTCATCTCAACTCTAATATGTGAAATGTACATATATTTAATTAACAACCAAAGAATCTACCTAGGCCTATATGGAACTGCCACGAAGCCATCCAATGGTTGAGATTGCCTGAGGGGACGAGATTCAAATATGGAAAAGACCTCGAAATTTAGATGAAGATTTGTGGAGCTTCTATACAAGTCAAAGCTGATGATCTTAGAGCTATTAAAGAAGACGATAAGAGCTTCCTTTTCATGCCCTGAATTTGAAGAGAGTCTACAAGTGTTATGGCCTTATACCGTGAATTCACGATGCATGTTGAATTTGAAGGTTATAGGAGCATGTTTAGAGCATAAACCAATTATACGGGTAAAATAACAAAAAAAATGCCCTTACTATACCTTCTATGATGTTTTGTGGCTTATATTAACTTCGACCAACCTTGTATACTAAGATTAATTAATAGACAGTGATATTGTATTCCAACTCTACGAGTCAATATAATTTTGTGAAAATTGTGATGTAAGAGAAGAAAATAAGTCCGGGTAGAAATGGTCACATAAAAAACTGAGTTATGCGCCCAGACTCTTCTTAGGACATAGAGACCGCATATGAACTTGATTGCCTTTAAAACTACCTATAAGAGGGGGATTTTGGAAGAGAAGTAAAGTTAGTTGATAACACTTTAATAATTGGGATTGCAAAATGTCATAATCGCACTCTTGTGGTACCAGGATAACGATTGTGTGACACTTATTCTAACCCACTAAACAAGTCAGCTATGTGAAATTGAACTTTGTGGACAATCTTAACGTATGATCGAGCATCGAGTCACATTTGATATAAAATATTTCATAACAAGTGAGGGAAAAAATGAGTGGGAAACAACTTGAAAGAAATTAATGTTATAAGTAAAAGCAACAAGCAACAACCACAACTTTGATGGCGTACAACCTGGTAGGAAAAATTGACAACTACTCACATCCCCTATAGTTCTTAGGTATTTTAGCTGTTACAGAAACACACCTTTGATAAACATGACCGTGACATCCTTACCCACTCAATTGGTTGACGTCTTTGTCAACCAACTCTTTATGAACTTAGCGATGTAGGATAAGGTTGACTTCAAGTCTTTCGATGCATTTCCAGTTGATCTCAAATTAAAGAGCCTCTTTTAATCTACCATGAACTATTGAAAATCACTTCTTGGTTCCTCAACTCTTCAAGTCTTATCAACTAGAATCTCTCCTACTTCTTTGGTAGCAGGAGATCGTGCTGTCTTCTTGTGCCTAGTGTCTTCCTAGTTAGGATAGTAACGCTTTAAGTTACTGACATGGATAACAGGGCTAGTCTGCATCCATAGGAGAAATTGAATCATGTATGATGTCTTCCCGACTTTCTTATGACTTCACCTGGTCCATAGGAGAAATTGAATCATGTATGTATCATGTATGATGTCTTCCCAACTTTATTTTTGCACCACTGGTTGGTTTTTATTACTTTAAAATTTTAGCTGATTCTAATCTAGCATGATTAGAACTCTTTCTATTTTGGCATTGTTGTGGCATACATTTTCTACCGGATCTTTTCTTAATTTGTCTCAATTTTTTCTTGAGTAAAGACGAGTTACTTCTAAAGTTTGTCTACACCCTTCAGTAAAAGTGTTGGTTTGGGATCTCTCTAGCATTCAGGTGATCTTACTGATATGAGCCTGTGCTGGTCTGATAAATACATGCAGCTATTACTACCCTCGTAGTTCCATGCGTGAAAATGAGTGTAGAACTCCCTTGCAGCTTCAAGTCTAATAAATACATGCAGCTATACTACCCCTGTTGTGCCATGCGTGAAAATGAGTGTAGAACTCCCTTGGAGCATGTGAAGCGCATGAATGCTATTTGCTATTTTATTCGTTTGACTTTTGTTTGACTGTTTTTCATCCCGATTTTGATACTAACTCTATTTTTATGTTAATTAAGTTCTACCAATGATTTTTGTGTTAATTACAACCCACAAGCATAAAAACAAGCTTGAAAAGGCATGCTACATCCGGATAAATAACCATATGAACTTTAGGCAAGTAATACTTGTAGGGATTATTAGGATGTGCTAGCATGCAAGTGCTTCTTACCTTACGTGGTCAGAATATGCATGTTAGGACTACAGAAGAGTAATTTTTTTTTTTATGAGAATGGATTGTATGTATGATACGGAAAATTATCGATATGTCGCTAGGGTAAGATTTTGGAATGCATGTTGTTTTTTAAATTTTTCGTAGAGATAGAAAGAGAATATGCATGACTAAAATATGATATGAGTAATATGGATGAGTATATTATGTAAGATTTAAGATAAATGTTGTTTTAAATGCTTTCCATTATGCTAGAAAGGAGGTTGCACGGCAGTGACATGTGTTCTAGCTTCTTGTTGAGCTTGTTTGTTTGTGAATGTTTTAGTTTCTACTTTTAGTGCTTTAGGTGATTGATAGGATATCTCTCTAATAAACTTGCACTAATATTTTGATTATATATATCATGTACTAGGTGTTTAAGAGGATAATCTTCCTAGTAAAGCATGTACAAGAGAACCAAGTTAAGACTGGGCATAAAAGCTAGAGCAATTTCGAGCCAACTTAGGTTAGTACATTTTCAGTAGACTGAGCACTCTAGGATCGTAAGCAGCAATCAGAGATTTAGACCTATGTGCACCCAAAGTATAGACTAGCCGATGAGCTAGTCCTAAACGTCTTAGAAACAATAGTTGAGAATAAAACTACATAGACATCCTAAGAACCTAGAAAATCTTCATGGCACCCAAGAAAAACTTTGAAGAACTTATGAGATCACTCATGACATGAATGAATCATTGTGAGTCATTATCATGTGTAGAATAAACCACTTTGAGTAGGGACAGGAGACTACATAAATAGTTAACTTGAAGAGTCACTATTTGTGTGTGGAATCTAACGTCAAAATTGACTTTGGAGCATCCCAAGATGGTAGGAAAGGGTCTAAATAGTAAAAACGGGGTCCAAATAGTAAACCCAAGCCAAATGCACCAAATATGAGTCGTAGTCACACCTAACCGGTATGAAGGGGTGTAAGTCAGCAATTTCAATATTTATTTTTGTAACCCAAATCAACATAATTGTATTAAAATGGATGCAATTTGAACAAAACGAATCTACTCAAATTTAGTCATATCTAGTCATAGGATTTGATTGTGTAACGCTATATAATAGCCAATTTTATTATTGAATAGAATGAGAGATTTCTCTGTCCATTCCTAACAATCTTTTGTTCAAGTCATATTATTATTGAATAGAATGAGAGATTTCTCCGTCCATTTCTAACAATCTTTTTGTCAAGTCATAGCAATGAAGATCTATTGTGTGAAAATTCGATTGGCTCATAAGAAGTCTCTAAGTTTTGCCAAAACTTTCTCTATGGACTTCAAAGGTAAGCTTGCTTAACTTGAATTTTTTATATTTGATCCCAACTTTATTTTTTTAAAGTGTTCAGAAATCATATTCTTCGATTAGAGAATGAATAGCTTAGGCTGATAAGACCCAACCTCAAAGATTGAAGATCTCGTGAAAGAGGTTCAACAGATAATAACAAAGTTGAAGCTCAACGCTTACGTCACTTTTGAATAGTTCAGCAAAACAGAAAACAAAATACAAGAATATCCATAGTCACCCATCCGATTTCATATCCTCAGTTCTTCGTGAACTTTGTCGAAGATTTGATGCTTGTTGGGTGATACAACAAAAAAAGACTATTAAGGGGGAGATGAGGCCAATGAAGATTCTATTCATGAATTCATATACCTTATGTTTGAGGATGGTTGGGAGAGAAGATTCACATTAAAAGGATGATTATGAATTTTTAAGTAATGAATATATCTCCATTGGTATGACGTCTTTTGGAGAAACTAAAAGTAAAGCCATGAGAGTTTATGTAAAAAGTGAACAATATCATACTATTGTGATTTTCGTGATCCCTAACATGATATCAGAGTCATACCCTTAACTTAGTCATATCAATAGAATTCTCAAATGTCGAACAAAGAAGTTGTGAGCCTCAAACGTGTAGTAAAAAGTGACTCAAGTGTCGAACAAATGGTGTACTTTGTTCAAGGGCTCCAGAGAGTCGAGTCTTGATTAAGAGAAGGATGTTCGAGGGCTCCATAGGTCTTAGGAGAGGCTCTATGGTGTATTTTTTTTTAGGACAGAATTGTTGGGGGAGGAGTCCCACGTTGGCTAATTAAGGGAATGATCAAAGGTTTATAAGTAATGAATACATCTCGTTTGGTACAAGACTGTTTGTGCTCACGAGAGTTTATGCTCAAAGTGGAGAATGTCATACCATTAAAGAAAAACGCGCGAGTATAAATAGGAAATGGTTTAATACTCTATTCCATAATGTAATAGATTTTTTTTTTTTTTTTTACTTACTGTAACTTGTATATCTTTATTTGGCTGAGGTAATTTTTGGTGTGGAGAATGAAAGAAGGAGAATAAGAGGGAGAATGAAAGAAGGAGAATAAGAGGTAATTTGTATATCTTAACTTGTATATAAAGAGATTGGAGAATGAAAGAAGGAGAATAAGAGGGAGTTAATGCTTTAACGACACCAACACTAAATCTTTTATTCGTAAATGAGCTTAAGAGAATTTTTGGTGTCCACTCAAAAACAAAGTAGGCCGTTTCGCGTCGCATGCCCATTGCACGGGCATGGCAACCCTACTAGGACTTTAACTATAAAGTGGGTCAGTATAATTTTTCTTGTGTTGTTTGTATATGTGTTCTTGTATATTTTATCTCTCTTTCTATTGTGTACACGCACGTACACAGACCTTCTACCTGAACTTTACCATTAGGATTATAATCAAGAATGAGTTGTAGCGACCTTTGAGGAGTTAAATGTGATGACGGAGAATTAAGTAAAAAAATTTGTTCTACATCGATTAAATTTTCAAAGTCGAAAGGTGAACTCTAATATAAAAGGTCCCTTAGCTTACTTAGTCATTAAAATTGCTCAGTTTCATCCTATTTTGAAGCCTCAAAGCTACAAAATTCATATTCTAATGGCTATAACTTGACTCATTTGATTTAGATATGATACGTTTAGATCTTATACTACCATTTTTTACTCTTCAAGATACGTCTTTTGACATTTTTAAAGACATTTAAAGTTAGTATGGCTACTGACTTGCCTATTTAAATTACTTATAGATAAATTTTTAGATTATTTTATGCAAATAAGGGGATTCAATTACCATAATAGAATTCTAAATTATAATCATAGGACTCCTTAGATGAAATTTGAGTTCAATAATCAACTTTTTAAGCTAGCATCAAGGATGTATAATGACCTTGTCTTAAACCAACCAAGTAAGCAGTTCTATTGTTGGACACCCACATACTTGGTTTAATGACTTATATGTTATATGAATAACACGTACATTATGACATCTGTACGTGTCATATTTCGTGATGTTATGATTTTGATGTGTGATATGTTATGTGACAATTTATGATATGATATGAGTTATGCTATAATATGAAGGTTATATGATGCATGAACCTCCATATGTCACATCATGTATACTATGTTAGCATGTTTGAAGGGAATGAACTCTTCATCCACATAGCGGAAGTATTGGGAACCGTTTTGATTTTTATTAACAATTAAAACAAATCAATAAATACGAGAGTAAGAACTCTACCTTTGTAGAAACCCTAGCTTACAAGACTCCTCGAAGTATTCCAACCATGCAGAAGTTCTTCAACATTCCACAAGATCTTCTTTACTATGACTCGAACACAAGGTCAGCTTGTGGGAGCTTCTTCAAAGAAAATCCCAAAGGGATTGGAGAAGAGAGTTTCGAGAATTCTCTAGAGATGTAATGTCATTCTCCTGAGAATGTGGGAGAGATGGTATGTCTTTGGCTCAACGTGAGGGTCCTATTCATAGGGACTCTTCGAGAATATTTACCAAATAGTATATTTACATATTTAATATATTATGATATAATACCTTATACAAATCATACTCATATATATAAAACTAATTTGAATCTTATTCAAATTTTAAATATATTTTTATTTAATGTATCAAAATACATTAATTGATTTAATATTTAATGGTATCAAATACAATGATTATATTTTTTATTTAATATATCTAATATATTAAATATTAAATGAACCTTCAAATTAAATATATGTTTTCTATTATTTAATATATTTAATATATTAAATATTAATGTGACATTTCAAATTAAATTTATTTTCTCCTTTATATTTAATATATCTAATATACTAAATATCAATTTGAACACTTCAAATTTTCTTTCAAATAAATTGAACCTTTTAACGTTACTATGTTACTGTGAGCTAGCAAATGACCTTATGACCTATAAATTATAAGCTCCAATGATATAAAATTAATTAATTAAACTCTTTAATTAATCAATTTCCATCTGTTAACTATAAGTCACTCCACTATAGACCTAGAGTTGCACTTTTATGCACTGTAGGACAAGTTATGTTCATTGATATAACCATTACAAGCAAG
>NW_019268662.1:90281-91878 GCF_002738365.1 Cucurbita moschata
TATATCTTCTTATCTATAGATAATTTTCGTTTTATAGATCTATTTATATCGTATGAGTTTAACCTCATCACGAACATCTACAAATTCATGGATTTTATGATTTTAACTTATTTATCCTTCGTCATCATTCCTCGTAACTATTGGATAATAAGCCTAGGATTGAATCATCTCATAATTCTCCCACTACGATGAAGCTTATCCCATGAGTGACTAGGATCCACTTGACTCTCAAGTAAAATTAAATTGTTAACAACTTTTTGTTAACTATGAGCGGTTTCACTTGGAATTATTTAATTAACATTATTTCACTCTATTGCATGTCTTTCGTTTGAACTTCTTTAGAAAATCACATTTGTCATACAAATATGTTTTTCTATTTAAAATTAAATAAAAGATTACTTGGTTTCTCTTTAGGAGTAGCCTACACTTAGGCATAATTTTGAACATATTCAACCTCTTTGAATTTGTCTTTGCATATATGCTTAATTCCCGTTATTGAAGTGTTGTAAACTTAGTTTACTACTCTTCCATCATCTCAAAAATGGTCTAATAGACAATTTTTAAAGTAATCATGTTCACTACGCAATCTCTATTGCATATCCTAACAAGAGTTTGGTAATAGCTAATAATTCTTCTTTTTTTTTAATACGTGACTATATCTAATATAGTCTTGTTTTCTACTCTTACATCACAATCTTACAAAATTGTATTAAGTCTAGAGTTGGAAATCAATTCAACTTTTTATCAAGTAATTTTAGTACACAATGTTCTCGTACTATTCATTATGATTTGATCATAATGTCTGGATAGATTTACCAAAATGGATTTCAACTTTAGTCTCATCTTTCTTGAACATTTTTTTTTTAAAAAAAAACATAGAATACGTTACATTATATATTGAATAATCATCAATCAAATTGATAATATTAACAATATTTTTTGGATTTTACATTCAGCAAACCACTTGGGTCAGAATGCATGAGCCCAAAATTCTTTTTGATCTTGTAGCATTATTAAATAAAAGCCCAATGATTATCTTACATAAAAAGGGAGATCCATAGACATGTAATGTAATTAACTCCAACGTTTAGAGAATTACTTTTTACTAGTCTTTTCATTGTATTCAATTTGATGTTAATCAAATTAACTGCCAAAGACAAGTATCAGAAAACAATTTATATCAGAAAACAATTTATCTTTTTATTCTTAATTCTCTAATCATGAATATCTCAATATTTCGTAGTACAGTAAGTGTTAACGTTCTAACATATACTATTGTACTAGGGAACATATTTTCAAGCAATTTTGAAAATATAAACTTTAATAGTTCAAAGAACTACTCAATAATAAAGTTGGAGAAATTGAATTTCAATACCATGTTCAGCATTTAGTAACAATTTTTACTTAACATCTTAATGTCTCCCACTACACCCACTGAAATTGATTTTTGAGTGTCAACCATTAGAATCTATTCTACCTCATCAAGTATTTTTCAAGAATTACATATAAATGTAATGAAGAACAAATCTTGATAGTAGATCTTTTAGTCATGATATTCAACATGTCAACTAGAAGACATGAACAAAGCTTTTTCATC
>NW_019268662.1:94966-102067 GCF_002738365.1 Cucurbita moschata
TAGAACATCACATGCTTAGGTTATACCATTAGCTTTTTATGATAGACCCTTTAAAGTCAGAACCATGAACTTATAGACCTATGCATTATTTCTAAGGGTATGTTACAGACCTATGCATTATTTCTAAGGGTATAGTCATGCCAAGTGAGTTGAATTCAACTAAAGTTTAAATATTTTTCTTAAAAAGTTTAGAAAAAGTGAGATTAAAGTCGAAATTAATGTAAGTAAATCTATAAAAACACTATTATCATATCATATAGATAGGTACAAGGTATAATAGATAGTATAAGAACCTTGTGTACTAAGATTAATTGATAGAAAGTGATATTATATTCCAATTCTAAGCATCGGTATAATTTTGTGAAAATTGTGATGTAAGAGAAGAAAATAAGACCTTGTAGAAATGGTCCCATAAAAGAATGAGTTATACGCCATTATCATACTCTTCTTAGGGAATAGAGACGGCATATTAACTGAGTTGCCTTTAAAACTATCTATAAGATACGGATTATGTAAGAGTATAAAGTTAATTTATAACACTTTAATAATTGGGATTGCCAAGTGTCATAATCGCACTCTTGTGGCAACAGGACAACGATTGTGTGACACTTGTTCTAACCTAGTGAACAAGTCACCCATGTGAAAAATGAACTTTGTGGACAATCTTGACTTATGATCGAGCCTTGAGTCACATTTGAGATAAAATATTTCATAAAAAGTGAGGGAAGAAATGAGTTGAAAACAACTCGAAAGAAAGTAATGTTACATGCTAAAAGCAAATAAGCAACAACCACAACTTTGATGACATATAACTTGGTGAAGAATTGACAACTAGTCACATCCCCTATAGTTTTTAGGTATTTTAGTCATGAAAGCAATACGGCTTCGACAAATATGATCATGACATCTTTACCCACTCAATTGGTTGTCGTCTTTGTCAACCGATTCTTTGTGAACTTAGCGATGTAGGATAAGGTTGACTTCAAGCCTCTTGATGCGTTTCTAGTTGATCTCAAATTAAAGAGCCTCTTCTCATGTACTAAGAACTATTGAAAATCACTTCTTGATCCGTCAATGATAAGGCAACCCTGATCCTTAGCCCAACGATCCAAGTTTTTGTTGAAGCAAGAACCCTTGAATCAAAGTAATTAACACCTCTTCATACGAGATTTGGATCAACCAAGAGCTAAGTCTAGAATTAGATTACCTCTTGTGATCAAAGACCTCTTCATACGAGATTTGGATCAACCAAGAGCTAAGTCTAGAATTAGATTACCTCTTGTGATCAAAGATTTAGAAGCAAGATTTGGAACCTTGTTCTAAATTGAGTCACTTCACAATCGAACTTGATAAGGCTTGATTAAATGGCTCAAATGCAATTCTATCCCAATAATTGCTTGAAACTTAGAAATGAAAAAATTGATGCTCAAATTTCTAAGGAAAACATCTCAATTCGAGATCTCAATTTCATTCATCCACCATTCTGATTTTTACATAACATATTGTGGGTATTTATAGTCTCCCAACAAAAGACGTTTGTGGCCGAGATTCAATCTCGATCCCCTTTAATCTCCACAAAAGACGAAGTCAATTTTGACAATTTGACCATTATAAAATGAAAATGAAAAAGACAATAAAATCTTCCCACAAACGTTCATACGTTTAAGTGGCTAAGGAGACAAACTTGAAATCTATTGGGCTTCTCACTAGTAGGTTCAAAGAGCTAGAATCTCTCATGCTTCCTTAGTAGCAGGAGATCATGATGCCTTTTTGTGCCTAGTGTCTCTCCTACTTCCTTGGTTGGAGGAGATCATGTTGCCTTCTGCCTAGTGTTTTCCTGGTCAGGATAGTGACGCTTCAATTCATGGACAACAGAGCTAGTCTACGTTCATAAGAGAAATTGAATCATGTATGATGTCTTCCTAGCCTTCTTATGACTGCTGTTGGTCCATAGTATTTTTGCATCACCCTATTTTTATTGCTTTGAAATCAAAATTGATACTAATCTTAGTATGATTAGAACTCTTTTTATTTTGGAGTTGTTGTGGCCTACATTTTCTATCGGATGTTCTCTTAATTCATCTCGATTTTTTCTTTAGTAAACACGAGTTATTTCGAAAGTTTGTCTACACCGTTTAGTGAAAGTGTTGGGGTTTGAGATCTCTCTCTAACATTCGGGTGATCACTGACATGAACCTGGTCTAATAAACTCAACTTTTAACAAGTTGTTTAGCTATTTGTGCAGTTCAAAACCAGTCCATCCAGTACCCCTGTATCTGACCCCTAACCGCAACCCCCATCTATCAACATGCAACTATACTACCCCGAAAGTGCCATGCGTGAAAATGAGTGTAGAACTCCCTCATGTGAAGTGCGTGAATGCTATTATATTCGTTGGACTATTTTTCATCCCTATTTTGATACTAACCCCCGTTTTTTTTTTTTTAATTAGGTCCTACGAATAAATTTTTGTGTTAATTAGGAGCTATATAAGCAAAAAAGCAAGCTCAAAAAGGCACGCTACATCCTGATAAGTAGCAGCATGGACGACAAGTAATACTTATAGTGGTTGTTAGGATGTGCTAGCATGCAATTGCTTCTTACCTTGGGTGGTTAGAATATGCATGTTAGGACTACATAAGAGTAACTTTAGATGAGAATGCATCATATGTATGATACGGAAAATCATTGAGATGCCCCTAGTATAAGATTTTAGGATGCATGTTGTTTTTTATATTTTTTTTTTGTAGAGATAGAAAGAGTTTTCCACAAACCATTGATCTTTTGTTTAAGTCATAGTAACAAAGATCTACCTTATAAAAATTTGATTGGCTAAACATTAGAAGTCGGGAAGTTTTGCCAAAATTTTCTTTGCGGCATTCAAAGGTAAGCTTGCTTAACTTGAATTTTTTATATTTGATCTCAAGGGTTTAGAAATCATCGTCAGATCAAACCTCAAAGATTGAAGATCTCATGAAAGAGGTTCAACAGATAATAACATAATTGAGTTTCAACACTTAAAGTCACTTTCAAAGAGTTCAAACATAGTACGCTATATTTTCATCCATTTAACACCATGTTTATCACTATCGTATTCCATGCGTTCCAAACCATCAAACCACATAGGATAGAAAACAAAATACAAGAATATCCATAATCACCTATCCGATTCCGTATCCTCAGTTCTTCGAGACTTTGTCGAAGATTGGATGCTTGTTGGGTGATACTACAAAAAAGACTAATTAAGAGGGTGATGAAGCCAATGAAGATTCTATTCATGAATTCATATAGCTTATATTGAGGAATGTTGGGAGAGAAAATCCACATTGTTTAATTAAAAGGATGATTATGGATTTATAAGTAATGAATACATCTCCATTGGTATGAGGTCTTTCGGAGAAACTAAAAGTAAAGCCACGAGAGTTTATGTTCAAAGTGAACAATATTATACCATTGTGATTTTCGTAATTCTTAACATGATATCTGAGTCATACCCTTAACTTAGTAATACCAATTGAATCCTCAAATGTCGAACAAAGAAGTTGTGAGCCTTAAATTTGTTGTCAAAAGTGACTCAAGTGTCCAACAAAGGGTGTACTTTGTTCGAGGCTCCAGAGAAGGAGTCGAGTCTCGATTAAGAGAAGGATGTTCGAGGGCTCCATAGGTCCTAGGGGAGGCTCTATGGTGCACTTTGTTTGAGGAAAAAATTGTTGGGAGAGGAGTTTCACATTGGCTAATTAAGGGAATGATCGTAGATTTATAAGTAATGAATAGATCTCTATTAGTATGAGACAATTCGGGGAAACTAAAAACAAAATCACGAGAGTTTATGCTTAAAGTGGAAAATGTCATACCATTGAAGAAAAACGGCGCGAGTATAAATAGGAAATGGTTTAATACTCTATTCCTTAATGTAAATAGATTATGAAATGATTGCAACTACTCACTCTCCCGTCTTGTCATCACTCACATGTATTTTATAGGTCTTTGGATGTTTTATTATTTTCCTTTTTTTTTTTCTTGCTATAACTTATATATCTTTATCTTAATTTGGGTGAGGTAATTTTAGAGATTGGAGAGTGAAAGAAGGGAGAATAAGAGGGCGTTAATGTTAATGCTTTAACGACACACAAACACTAAATCTTTTATTTGTAGATTAGCTTAAGAGAATTTTTGGTGTCCCCTGGAAAACAAAGTCGACCGCTTCATGTCGCATACCCATTGCGCGGGCTTGGCAACCCTACTAGGGCTTTAACTATAAAGTGGGTCAGTATAATTTTTCTTGTGTTGTTTTTAGATGTGTACTTGTGTATTTTATCTCTATTTCTATTGTGTACATGCACGTACACAGACCTCCTACCTGAACTTTACCATTAGGATTAGAATCGAGGATGAGTTGTGGCAACCTTTGAGAAGTTAAATATGATGACGGAGAATTAAGGAACAAAATTTGTTCTACATCGATTAGGTTTTCAAAGTCGAAAGGTGAACTCTAATATAAAAGAAGGTCCCTTAGCTTACTTAGTCATTAAAATTGCCTTAGCTTACGTAGTCATTAAAATTACTCTTTCCTCCTATTTTGACAACTTAGAGGTAGAGAATTCATATTCTCATGGCTATAACTTGACTCATTTGATTTAGGTCTGATACGTTCAGATCCTTTACTACCATTTTTTACTCTTCAAGATACGTCTTTTGACACTTTTAAAGACATTTAAAGTTAGTATGGCTACTGTCTTGCCAATTTAAATTACATATAGATAAGTTTTTAGATTATTTTATGCAAATGAGGTGAGTCAAATAAAATTCTAAATTATAATTGTAGGACTCCTTAGGTGAAATTTGAGTTCAATGATCAACTTTTTAAGCTAGCATCAAAGATGCCTAATGACCTTGTCTTAAATCAACCAAGTAAGCAGTTCTATTATTGGACGCCCATGAACTTGGTTTAATAACTTGTATGTTGTGTGAATAACACGTACATTATGACCTTTGTATGTGTCATATTTTGTGATCTTATGATATTTGATGTGTGATATGTTATGTGACGATTTATGATATGATATGAGTTATGCTATAAGATGAAGGTTATATGATGTATGAACCTCCATATATCACGTCATGTATACTATGTTAGCATGTTTGAAGGGAATGAACTCTTCATCCATGTAGCGAAAGCATTGGGAACCGTTTTGATTTGTATTAAGAATTAAAACAAAACAATAAATACGAGAGTAAGAACTCTACATTTGTAGAAACCCTAGCTTGCAAGACTCCTCGGAGTATTCCAACCATGCAGAAGTTCTTCAACATTCCACAAGATCTTCCTTACTATGACTCGAACACAAGGTCAAGGCTTGGGGGAGCCTCTTCAAAGAAAATGCCAAAGGGATTGGAGAAGAGAGTTTCGAGAATTCTCTCGAGATGTAATTTCATTCTTCAGATAAAGTGGGAGAGATCGTATGTCTTTGTCTCAACCCAAGGGTCCTATTTATAAAGACTCTTAGAGAATATTTGCATATTTAATATATTAGAATATAATATCTTATACAAATCATATTTAGATATTATAAAATATTTTAACTGATGTGAATCTTATTCAAATTTTAAATATATTTTTATTTAATGTATTAAATACTTTAATTGATTTGATATTTAATTGTATCAAATACAATAAATATATTTTTTATTTAATATATATAATATATTAAATATTAATTTGAACCATTTAAATTAAATATATTTTATCTACCTCAACACAATTAGATGAAACTACAAATCCAAGAAAGTTAAATTTTTTCATGCAAAAGATACATTTCTTTAAATTTACATACAAACATTCGTTTCTTAAAGTAGTCAAAACATTGCGTACATGGTAAGTATTCTCGTAAGACATGGTTCCTTAGTCTCATGAATGTACTAGGTGCATTAGTTAATCCAAAAGGCATAACCAACCATTCATAAAGACCATACTTGGTTTTAAAAGCTGTTTTCCACTCATCCCCAATATGCATGCGAATTTGATGATAACCCGATTTTAATCAATCTTAGTAAAAAGACTACATGCATGCAATTCATCAAGCATATCATCTAATCTATGAACAAGTAAAAGTTATGTCTTCTGCATGTCCATGAAGTTTTAAAAAATCCAAACATCTCAGAGAGCGATAGAGAGGTAGGAATTTATCGAACGAACCGCACTCCTTCGTATATGTCAGGAGTCCATTGATGAGCAGGGGCTGGGGAAAGCTTGAACCCAATTCCTACAGTGATGAATATAAGTGAGTTATACATTTGTGTATTGAGAAGACCATTTACTATTTCTTGAAGCTCGATCTCTCCACCGGATGAACCATATACCATATAGCCAAGAGAAACCATGAACCAGAATAGAAGAACTTGCTCCACCCATGAGTAAATATTTCGTAGTAGCCTCATTAGACCGTACATCTTTCTTGGTATATCCAGATAATAGGTAGGAGCATAAACTGAAACATTCTGGAGCTACAAAGATAGTTATTAAATCATTAGCACCGCATAAAAACATTCCTCCTAGAGTAGCTGTTAATACGAATAACAGAAACTCTGTTATAGCCATTTCTATACATTCAATGTACTTTAGGAATTGGATGCCTATACTTTATAGTTATCTTGTTTGTAGCCCTACAATCAACACACATACGCCAAGAACCATCTTTCTTAGGTACAAGAATAACTGGAACAGAACAAGGACTCAAACTTTCACATACATACCTTTTAGCAAGGAGTTCACTTACTTGTCTTTGTATCTCTTCAGCCTCATTTGGATTAGTCCTATATGCTGGTTGGTTTGGAATGGGAGCGACAGGAATGAAGTCAATCTTGTGTTCAACCCCTTTAAGCGGTGGCAAACTACTAGGCATCTCCTTGGAAAATAAATCTTCAAACTTTTGCAAAAGCACAACAAAATCACAAGGCAAAGAAGGGTTGAGCATGGTAATAAAGTAACAAGACCCCTTGCACATAAGTACAAGAATAGTCCGGTTAGAGAGCAAAACATTCCTAGCCTCACTTGATCTAACATACAAGCTTACTTGTTTCGCTTTTCTCTCTTTTTTTTTT
>NW_019268663.1:0-3751 GCF_002738365.1 Cucurbita moschata
CAAACAAAAATAATGAGTTTAAAATTACCAAACAAAATATCAATTTTCAAATGGAATGGAGACATAAGACCATTCGAAAAATGAAAAGGACAAAAGAAAAATATTAAATACATTTTCAACTAATGCATTTGGTTGAGAGATATTATGGCCAATATAAGAAAAATATAGCATTAACCAATTTTCAGGGACACATATGGATCCTTAGCATACTAAAATGACTGTTATTATTGGTATCAAACCAATAACAATTCATATCAGCTAAATCTTCCGATTAATAACTAGGCCTGAGAAAGAAATTGAATTTATTTTTATATCTATCAACATGTGCTACTTTTATCTAAAACTTGATCACGAGTTTGTCTTATTTGCATTGTAAAATTATGTATTTCTTTGGATATCATTTCTATTTTTAGAATTGAAACAAAAAAGTTGGACAAATTTCAAATATTGATGCGCCTAAAAGATATGGACCAACAACAAGAAAACTTGGAAACAACAAGAATAAACAAAGGAAATTTGTGTATGTACCATTATCTTCAAATCTTGGAAACTATGAGCATTCCTCTCCTTTCTTGACATAAAGACTTACTTTTTCGAGACTTGGACCATAAACAGTCATCTACTCTTACTCCTACTCCCTTCTCTAAGAATCAACATATCATAATCATTCCATGAAGGCCGAGGTAGTCTTATAAAAGAAGATGAGGGTACCACTTTCTATTGCAGAATTTCTATGCGAATAGAGAATGAACCATATTCTTTGGAGATAAAATAGAGCCTCGAGCCTAACTTCAAAGGTATTACACAAATTGTTCTATGATATTTTTTCTAGGAACTCTTTGTTATGTTGTCCGTTAAAGGTGTCAGGAAAGGGACACAGATTCTCTACTGCACTGATCTCCCAATAGAAGTTTTACCCAGGTCATCTGTCGTCACAACCTTTTTAAGGAAGACGCGCCCAAATAACCAGTGAATAATAACATTTAAAGAAGTTTCAGAGAGCGAGAAGAGGATTGTGATAGAAGTTGCCCTAGGTAAAACTTCTTTAAATGTCTTAGCCAATCATGACCTCGAAATGAGGAGTCTCTTGGACAACAATAACATATGGACAACAAATGTCTTAGCCAATTGTGATGGTCATGATTGCTCAAGGCGTGTCGCCCAAATAATCGGTAAACAATAACATTGTCCAAATAACCGCCTTGGACAACAAATCGTTTACAAGAATGGCTGAGACATGCAACATGCAACCACAGGCCACACGCCTTTGGCAATCGTGACTGTGACATCTGCCCCCACACAATTTATTGGATGAGGCTAACTTTAGGTCTCTCGATGCGCTTTCAGCTGATCTCATAATGAGGAGTCTCTTCCAACCTATTAGGTGCTGTTGAAAATCACTTCTCGGTTTGTTGAGTCTTCATGTCTTCTCTATTCGTGTCTTTCCTACTTTCTTCGCTTGAAAATTTTTTCTTATTTTTTCTGACGTCATATCACCTGCTTCTGCTTGATGTTTTCTTGGTCGAAATAATAACGTTTCAAGTTACTAACGTGGACAACAAGGTTAGTCCGCATCCATAAGAGAAATTGGATTCTATATGGTGTCTTCATAATCTTATGGATAACTTTAACTAGTCCATAGTATTTTCACACAAGTTTTTGGTTCTTGTTGCTTTGAACTCGAAGTTTATTTGAACTTAACTTATATGAACTCTTTATTTTTCTTGAAATTATTGTGGTTGACGCTTCCGACTAACCCTTCTCTTCATCCGTCTAGATGATATTTCTGTGTAAACATGTGTTGCTTCAGTGGTTTGTTTCTGTCTCCCTTGTTCAGTATCTGACCTTGTTTTTGTCTCTTCTGGTGGGGATAAATCCATTATCTGACCTTGTTTTGCATCGTGGTGTTCATGTAGTGGCAACAAGGTTTCTATTGAGGTTGGCTCAATCGAGCTCCCCTTTTCAATCACAACAGTAGCAGCAAGCGTAGATTCATCATGGCTATGATTCTTTCTCAACTGTAGTTTCGACATCATTTTCAACCCTCTTGGTTGTTCTGAATGATCATCGGGTTAGACTCCATTACTACTAGACATTTTGCTAGGGCCATGTAAATGACTTTGTGTTTAAGCAGGATGTTCGTTCCTGACACGACGTCGAAGTCATCCATTTCAACTATCACTAAACAATTTGCCTAGTCCAAGGCTCCGGCTTGATTAGAGTTCTCATTGTGACTCTCAAGACAAGCAAAGCTTCCAATTTGACGGCGTTCATCTTTCCTGTATCTTGATGCCAAAGGATGTTAAAATATTTTGCATCGGTCTCCATCATGAGTTGTGGGTGGCTCTAGAGTTGACAATGGTGTTCCTTACTACTTTGTGCTTTACCCAAACCTCGACATACATAATATATATATATATATATTCATTTAACTATAACACATATTGTCCATGAAATAATTGTAACTCTTATGCTCATTAATATTATAATGGCTACTACCTAAATTATAACCTAAAGTTGATAATTGATGTCCAATTAGTCAACCCTAAATTTGTAATCTCGAGTGATTGAAATTACAATGAAAGTAGTTTAAACACCTAGTATCTTAAAGGAAGTTCGTCTCTTCTAATAAAACACGAAGTTCTCTTTAATATCATTAATACAATTATGCTAGACATGAAACTAAAACTGCGTTCAATTTAACTCCATTTTATTGTCATCTTGAATGACGTGTAGGATATATTCTTGATTTACCTTGATATTTCATATTAGTTAAGCTTTTTGCAAAATCACAATTAGACAACAACAACGATGAACTTGGGTCTGTTTATGATTTTAAAGAAAATTTCTTTCTCCATGTTATTCCTAATAACTCTGCAACTAAATTCATATTATGCTAAGAAACAAATTTTTTGGGTTGTAGTTTATTCGATAACACTTGCATATTAGAACAATTCAACATTACATGCCTTACTTACAAGTAAAATACTAGACCATCAACTTTTTATTTTATAGTCCAACAACCGCTCAAGAAAAGAGATTTCAAACTTGAGAGAAACAAATATATTGAGTAGGAGTTAAAAATGTTGGTAATTTTTTAGAAAGGGCATTTGGTCTAGTGGTATGATTCTCGCTTAGGGTGCGAGAGGTCCCGAGTTCAATTCTCGGAATGCCCCTATGTTCATTTCTCACTAGATGAGCCTTAGAGCTAGTGTATTTTCATTTAATGATAATGCTTTTTAATATCATTTACTTGTGTACTCCACGTATGTAATTTTTTTTTTCTTCTCTCATAATCGCAAACCCTATGTAAATAATTTAAGAGCGATCGAGATCTAAAAGATATAATAATAATTGCTCATGGATTTCATTAACAAAGAAAATCAATGAAATAATGATGATACATTCCATAAACAACTTAATATATAATCCATAATAAGGGCATTTGGTCTAGTGTTATAATTCTTGCTTTGGGTGCAAGAGGTCTCAAGTTCGATTCTCGGAATGCCCCTCCAAAAGAAAAAAAGGACAATTTCATAAGAATAAAATAATTTTGATAGTTTAGATATATCAATGGGGCCTAACCTAAAGGAATGTGTGGTCATCTATTCCTAATCCTAGAACTGTAGGAACTTTTCAGTCAAAGTGTCACAATCCACTTTTCAGTCAAATAGGTCACTCTAGGTCAGGTCATCTATTCCTAATCCTAGAACTGTAGGAACTTTTCAGTATAGGTCACTCTAGGTCATCT
>NW_019268663.1:3761-7376 GCF_002738365.1 Cucurbita moschata
CATCGGGTTAGACTCCATTACTACTAGACATTTTGCTAGGGCCATGTAAATGACTTTGTGTTTAAGCAGGATGTTCGTTCCTGACACGACGTCGAAGTCATCCATTTCAACTATCACTAAACAATTTGCCTAGTCCAAGGCTCCGGCTTGATTAGAGTTCTCATTGTGACTCTCAAGACAAGCAAAGCTTCCAATTTGACGGCGTTCATCTTTCCTGTATCTTGATGCCAAAGGATGTTAAAATATTTTGCATCGGTCTCCATCATGAGTTGTGGGTGGCTCTAGAGTTGACAATGGTGTTCCTTACTACTTTGTGCTTTACCCAAACCTCGACATACATAATATATATATATATATATTCATTTAACTATAACACATATTGTCCATGAAATAATTGTAACTCTTATGCTCATTAATATTATAATGGCTACTACCTAAATTATAACCTAAAGTTGATAATTGATGTCCAATTAGTCAACCCTAAATTTGTAATCTCGAGTGATTGAAATTACAATGAAAGTAGTTTAAACACCTAGTATCTTAAAGGAAGTTCGTCTCTTCTAATAAAACACGAAGTTCTCTTTAATATCATTAATACAATTATGCTAGACATGAAACTAAAACTGCGTTCAATTTAACTCCATTTTATTGTCATCTTGAATGACGTGTAGGATATATTCTTGATTTACCTTGATATTTCATATTAGTTAAGCTTTTTGCAAAATCACAATTAGACAACAACAACGATGAACTTGGGTCTGTTTATGATTTTAAAGAAAATTTCTTTCTCCATGTTATTCCTAATAACTCTGCAACTAAATTCATATTATGCTAAGAAACAAATTTTTTGGGTTGTAGTTTATTCGATAACACTTGCATATTAGAACAATTCAACATTACATGCCTTACTTACAAGTAAAATACTAGACCATCAACTTTTTATTTTATAGTCCAACAACCGCTCAAGAAAAGAGATTTCAAACTTGAGAGAAACAAATATATTGAGTAGGAGTTAAAAATGTTGGTAATTTTTTAGAAAGGGCATTTGGTCTAGTGGTATGATTCTCGCTTAGGGTGCGAGAGGTCCCGAGTTCAATTCTCGGAATGCCCCTATGTTCATTTCTCACTAGATGAGCCTTAGAGCTAGTGTATTTTCATTTAATGATAATGCTTTTTAATATCATTTACTTGTGTACTCCACGTATGTAATTTTTTTTTTCTTCTCTCATAATCGCAAACCCTATGTAAATAATTTAAGAGCGATCGAGATCTAAAAGATATAATAATAATTGCTCATGGATTTCATTAACAAAGAAAATCAATGAAATAATGATGATACATTCCATAAACAACTTAATATATAATCCATAATAAGGGCATTTGGTCTAGTGTTATAATTCTTGCTTTGGGTGCAAGAGGTCTCAAGTTCGATTCTCGGAATGCCCCTCCAAAAGAAAAAAAGGACAATTTCATAAGAATAAAATAATTTTGATAGTTTAGATATATCAATGGGGCCTAACCTAAAGGAATGTGTGGTCATCTATTCCTAATCCTAGAACTGTAGGAACTTTTCAGTCAAAGTGTCACAATCCACTTTTCAGTCAAATAGGTCACTCTAGGTCAGGTCATCTATTCCTAATCCTAGAACTGTAGGAACTTTTCAGTATAGGTCACTCTAGGTCATCTGTTGAACTTTTAAGTCAAATATATTCTTTCTAGGGACTTTTTAGAGGTCACTGTTGAACTTTTAAGTCAAATATATTCTTTCTAGGGACTTTTTAGAGGTCACTGTTGAACTTTTAAGTCAAATACTTTTAAGTCAAATATATTCTTTCTAGGGACTTTTTAGAGGTCACTGTTGAACTTTTAAGTCAAATAGGTCACAATCCTAGTCAGTACGTAATCCTAATCCTAGAACTGTATTCTTTCTAGGAACTTTTCAGTCAAATAGGTCACAATCCTAGTCAGTACGTAATCCTAATCCTAGAACTGTATTCTTTCTAGGAACTTTTCAGTCAAATAGGTCACAAAGTATGTAATCCTAATCCTAGAACTGTATTCTTTCTACGAACTTTTCAGTCAAATAGGTCACAAAGTGTCACAATCCACTTTTCAGTCAAATAGGTCACTCTAGGTCAGGTCATCGATTCCTAATCCTAGAACTGTAGGAACTTTTCAGTATAGGTCACTCTAGGTCATCTATTCCTAATTCTAGAACTGTAGTCTAGGTCATCTATTCCTAATCCTAGAACTGTAGGAACTTTTCAGTATAGGTCACTCTAGGTCATCTATTCCTAATCCTAGAACTGTAGTCTAGGTCATCTATTCCTAATCCTAGAACTGTAGGAACTTTTCAGTCAAATAGGTCACTCTAGGTCAGGTCATCTATTCCTAATCCTAGAACTGTAGGAACTTTTCAGTCAAATAGGTCACTCTAGGTCAGGTCATCTATTCCTAATCCTAGAACTGTAGGAACTTTTCAGTCAAATAGGCCACTCTAGGTCATCTATTCCTAATCCTAGAATTGTAGGAACTTTTCAGTCAAATAGGTCACAAAGTGTCACAATCCACTTTTCAGTCAAATAGGTCACAAAGTGTCACAATCCACTTTTCAGTCAAATAGGTCATCTGTTGAACTTTTCAGTCAAATAGGTCACAATCCTAGTCAATAGGTAATCCTAATCCTAGAACTGTAGGAACTTTTCAGTCAAATAGGTCACAATCCTAGTCAATAGGTAATCCTAATCCTAGAACTGTATTCTTTCTAGGAACTTTTTAGAGGTCACTGTTGAACTTTTAAGTCAAATAGGTCACAATTCTAGTCAGTACGTAATCCTAATCCTAGAACTGTATTCTTTCTAGGAACTTTTCAGTCAAATAGGTCACAAAGTATGTAATCCTAATCCTAGAACTGTATTCTTTCTAGGAACTTTTCAGTCAAATAGGTCACAAAGTATGTAATCCTAATCCTAGAACTGTATTCTTTCTAGGAACTTTTCAGTCAAATAGGTCATCTGTCAAATAGGTCATCTGTTGAACTTTTCAGTCAAATAGGTCACAATCCTAGTCAATAGGTAATCCTAGTATTCTTTCTATGAACTTTTCAGTCAAATAGACTTTTCAAACAAATAGGTCACAATCCTAGTCAATAGGTAATCCTAGTATTCTTTCTATGAACTTTTCAGTCAAATAGGTCACAATCCTAGTCAATAGGTAATCCTAGTATTCTTTCTATGAACTTTTCAGTCAAATAGGTCACAAAGTCAAATAGGTCATCTGTTGAACTTTTTAGTCAAATAGGTCACAAAGTCAAATAGGTCATCTGTTGAACTTTTCAGTCAAATAAGTCACAATCCTAGTCAATAGGTCATCTGTTGTCACAATCCTAGGAACTTTTCAATCAAATAGGTATCTGTTGTCACAATCCTAGGAACTTTTCAATCAAATAGGTATCTTGATCAAATAGGTCATCTATTGTATTCTTTCTAGGAACTTTTCAGTCAAATAGGTCATCTGTTGTCACAATCTTTTTAAGGAAGATGCGCCGAAATAACCGATGAAGAAGTTTCAGAGAGCCATAGGTTTGAATCCTGTCACCTTGATGTGATATTCTCA
>NW_019268663.1:7590-26515 GCF_002738365.1 Cucurbita moschata
TCATCTGTTGTCACAATCTTTTTAAGGAAGATGCGCCGAAATAACCGATGAAGAAGTTTCAGAGAGCCATAGGTTTGAATCCTGTCACCTTGATGTGATATTCTCAGGGGCCAAAGTGCAAAGCCCCGTAGTCTATCCGTGGTTAGGAAGGTAGGCATGTTGTCCACTTTCGTCACAATTTTTTTAAGAAAGATGCGCCCAAATAACAGATGAAGAAGTTTCAGAGAGCCATAGGTTCGAATCCTGTCACCTTGATGTGGTATTCTCAGGGGCCGAAGTGCAAAGCCCCATAGCCTATCCGTGGTCACGAAGGCAGGCGAACCGCGCATACTTAAAAAAAAAAAAAAGAAGAAGATCTCCTTTTCTATCACACGTAGAATTGTCATTCTTTTATCTTTTGAAACCCCTTACCTTATCAGTCATCAAGCAGGTTTTTGGAATCATATATCGAGATAATTATTATGAAAAAGTTATTCCACTAGTGTGACTTAGATACCCTTTCTTTGTGGTATCGGTCATGCTATTTGAATAGCCTTAAGTCATCATAGCCTCTCCACGAGTTCTGAAGACTCCTTCGGCATCAATGTGCTCCAATGAAAGAGATCAGACCCTTTCCTAAACTAAAACCGGGCACAAAACGCCGAGGAGAAAGTCGAAAGCGAGCTCTTTTCGCGTATACGCAATCTCAAAACCCAATTAGCTCACGGATTGTCTCCTCAACCCTGGCGAGTATGAGTGCTTGGTAAGAGCGAATGTCGAATGAGAAAGACATTCGATTACAACAACATTCGCAACTACCAAAGTGCACTAAACCTAGTAGAGATCTTCGACCTAACGATAATGGAACTTCAAGCCCATTTAATCAATCCGCTTTGTACCTTATTGTTGACCGAATCGGATGCACGCCAGCCCTAAATTCTCTCTCAGTCACCCGAAAACGAAAGGAAGATCAGATCCGATGTTTACGAATCGAAGAGAAAATGGATATGAGTTCTATACGCTTTCATTTTCAAAAGCTTCGCTTGCCTACGGTACTTTATTCAGGATGTGCAACAATACGGTCATCTCTCAGCCGTGTATAGAGAATTCCTTGATCATTTCCTTGGTGGATAACACAAATGAAATCGCTTCCCTGACCGCCCATCTTATGAGTCCATTCTTGTCTTGTCACAATCCTAGAACTGTATTCTTTCTAGGAACTTTTCAGTCAAATAGGTCATTTGTTGTCACAATCCTTTTAAGGAAGATGCGCCGAAATAACCGATGAAGAAGTTTCAGAGAGCCATAGGTTCGAATCCTGTCACCTTGATGTGGTATTCTCAGGGGCCGAAGTGCAAAGCCCCGTAGTGTAACGACCCTAAATTTCTACATACTCAAAGTCGTTACTAACGTGTCATGCTCATCTATAATGCAGAAATATAACTCTTACATGAACATAATTGATAATGTAAATTTCAAAAAATGTTTAAAACAACTTCTTCTCTGGAAAACACAGCCATGGTCTTACGTGTTTAAATATGAAATACTGAAATTTAGAGAAAACAAAAACAAATACAAAATAATTTAAACAATGAAATGCAAAACAACCTATTCTAACTTAAGACTAGAAATTTAAATATGAGACTACCCTATGCATGTGCCACAGTCTCTACTCGTGATGCCGCCGTCCTCCGTACAAGTGCGCCTTGCCTTTACCTGAAAAAATAATGTGGCACACGGCCTGAGTATTTCAAAGAATACTCAGTAAGTGACCCCACTATAGGGGGCCATGCAAATGCAAACACATGCAGTCATGATTTAGGGACCTATCTCTAATCATCTTAGGGGTGGCCTCCAGTCTCGGATAAATTGGATGTGTAGTACTTCCCTACACATGACTCACATGTGGGAGTGTGAATCCCTAGGGCGCTCGCACACCCCCTGGACCCTCTGGTCAAGCTAATCTGTAGAGACGTTCGGAGGTCAGCGGAACCCCATAGTGTCATGCGCCTCATGAACACCCTCATCTGTGTGCATTCGCACCTGTGCGCATTCACGCTCATCATATGGTGCGCGTCCGCACTCATCATCTCTAGGGGAAGTAGCCCTATGCTTATGAACATACAATATGCATGAGGTCCCTCTAAATCCATCATAATGTCTCTTCTGACACAACCCTCTAGTCTCATCTCTTTGTTACTCTAGGTAACACATACTCGTGGATATTTATATTAATATCATTTTCACGCTCTTAGGGTTGTGTCCTATGTCGATCTAACGACATGATGCAATATGGCACTCATCATCATATAGCATGCTCAATATGGAAAACATCATCATATTAAGGTAAACGTCATGCAATCATCATACTCATCATATTACCACAAAGTGCATCAAACATATCAAGTACGACATTCGTCAAATATATATATATATATATTGAGCACATCATTAGATATATTGAGCACATCATTAGGTATCATAACCTACACATCAACATAAGTCATACATCATCATAACTCATATACCGCATCGTACGACATAGTTCATACAACATCGTAACTCATACAATTTTTTTAGCCTATCCTATAGTAAGGCCACTTACCTGGTTGGCCTTAGCCGAAGTATTCCCTAATTTAATTAACGTAAGCTCCCGTTCCTCGAGAGCTGCTTCAAAGGTTGCTAGAGTTCGCTTCATATCGAACCGTTTGTCACCTTTCGTTAGCATTTCACATTTTAATTAATAATCCAACTAACAATGTGAAATACAGCTCTAAAACGACCTCAGTAAAAAAAATCGAATTCCATATTTTCATTATTTCTAAATTGTATTGGGTAATAAACTTCATGTTACTTATCATTCAATCCAATAATATTATATTTAATGGGTACAAATTATAATAATTTTCTCATATTTTCTGCTTACCTCCTTCACTCAGTCATCTCCTCTGTTATGGAATTTGATTTTCTTTTCTTTCTTAAAAATATCATTATGACTTTCTTTTATTTTCTTTCCTAAAATATCATGAATCATCATATATATATATATATATAGCCATTTTCAATCCAATCTCATTTTCATTTCTTTCCTAAAAAAATGTACATGCAATTAACAGAATTTTTTTCCAATCTATTCTAATTTTCTTTTCTTCCTTAAAATATATTAAAGGAGCCATTTTAGTTCGATTTAATTTTCCTTTTAATTCTAATTCTTTTCTAATTCTATTCTCATATCTAATTCCTTTAACTCTGTTCAATGGCCTAATTAATCTTTTCCCTTGGTTATTTACAACCATTGTATTGGAACTCTGTTCAACAGTCTAATTACCCGATTTTGTGTTCTCCGAAGATTTTCTATAGGTTGTTTCTAAATCTCTCTCTCACCATATATTTCTTTTTTTCTTTCCTTTTATTTGGAAATCTCTTTATTTCTTTCTTTTCTTTTTTCTCTTCCCTTCTTCTAATCCCTTATTCTGATTGTTTGATCTTTTTTTTTCTCTTCCGTTCTTCTGATTTTTTGATCTGTTTTCACAGTCTTCCCCTCTTTGTTTGTATTTTTTGGTCCCTTATTCAGATTGTTTGATCTGTTTTAACAGTCTTTCCCTCTTTCTTTTATTTCTTTTCTCCTACCAAATTTTAATTGGCTCTTAAGTTAAGATATCATCGTTTCTAACTCAGATCTAAGTAATTGCAGCATATTAATATCTTTTCATATAAGAAAAGGGAAAAGTTAAATCTGACTACTAACCTTTTCAAATGACATCTCTCTTCAATGATCTACCTAACCATCTCTCCATTTCCTTCTTTTTTTTTTTCTCCCAGAAAATCTACCTGCCTTTCTTCTCTCCAGAAAAATTGTCTTTCTTCTTAGAAGATCTATCTGCCTTTCTTCTCCCAAGAAAATCTTTTCTTTATTTTTCTCTTTTGGTTGTGGAATTATTCATGACTGATGAGGAGACATTTTAGGACATGGTGGAGAGATTAAAAGAGAGGTGATCAGTTAATCTTTTTTTTTCTTTCTTTCTTATTTTATTATTTTTATTTTACTATTATTATTATTATTATTAACCTAACGGGGCGTTACACGTAGTCCATCCGTTGTTAGGAAGGCAGGCATGTTGTCCACTGACGTCACATAGGTCATCTGTCGTCACAATCCTTTTAAGAAAGATGCGCCCAAAGATACTTATATAAGGATTATTATATCATTATGGCTATGCCATTTTTATAGATAAAAGAGAGTAATGTATCACGAGCACATATAGAGAGAGGAAAGATACTTATATAAAGATTATTATATCATTATGGCTATGCCATTTTTATAGATAAAAGAGAGTAATGTCCCACAAGCACATATTGAGAGAGGACTTATTGTAAGTAAAGAAAGAAATCTAGTAGTTATACTGCTACTTATGGAGAGGGAATTTGATGAATTCCACGAAAGATAAGAGCTTATAGGATGGCGGTAGCGTCCGATGCATATGACGGAACTTATTCACAATTGCAATATTTGACCAATGAATATTATTGTCATTTATAGCTTCTATCACAATAATATAAAATTTGGGGTCAAATCCTATATGGGACTGAAAAGACCATTCACCACACGCTTGTAAATTAAATTATATCTACCACCTCTGAAATTTTCCACGGCAAACCTTCCAACAGCTTGTACTTCTTCATCATTGACATCCTTAATTGGAACTAGATTTTAAGGCAAATCTTCTCCACGACTCACTTTGGAACACTTTTATAGATAGTTTCAACAAACTTAATTTGCTCGTGAATACTTTGGAGTTCAATATTTATAGTTGGAGAACGCTATTCAAATTGATATGGTCGAATCTTACAACAAAGTCTAATTGAGCCTCCCTCTATTAGGAGATAGCTTCGAATCAAATTCTTTAGTCTAGACAATGGTTGCATTATTTTAGTCAAACAACCAAGACTAGTGTATTACCAATAGTATAAACATTTTGTACGTGTATTTTCTTACATATTAACAATTGTATACAAATAATAATTAAATTTATGAGTAGAAGTTTGGATGGAGTTTTATTAAATGGGTAATCTTAAATTATATCTAAAAATATAGAAGATTTTTTTTTTCTTTTTATATACATTTAGGAGAACAAAACAAAGATTCAACAAGATGTCATTCATGTTTAATTTTTATTCTTTCTTATTTCTCAAAGATTAAAAAAAAAATTATTCTCTCTCAAATAGGGTTCGTTATTTGATTATTTTCTCTTCAGTGAATTTTAAGTGAAACACATTCTCTACCCAAGTAATTGCAAGATGCAAGTTTCACACTAAGAGAAATCAAAGTCCAAAGTATCAACGTCATTAAGTGTCAATTTTTATTCTCCATCTCAACATAAATTAAACTTATTTTCGTGAAGATATCTATTTATAAAAGCAAAATATCTCAAAGTCACAAAAAAAAAGAAAAAAAAAAGATATAGATACTACAAATAAATATGATACCAAATAGACATGGTAATATGTCATTCTTAAAAAACTAGGACACCGATATGACAATGATACATTAATTAAAAAGAATACTAAATTAATATTAACTTAATCAACAAAAATTTACTAAGGTCGCGATTAAGAACCTACTAGTAGGCTACTTACTAAGTTTACTCACTCCATGTTTATCATTTTTTTTCAAGTAACTAAGAGTTGTTGGCCGTGGATAAGTGGACTTTGGAGTGTGAGCCATGGACTAAGCTCTATTTTTAATCTACGATTTTTTGTTCTTCTTTTGAGTCTGTTTCTTATTTTGTGTTTGTAACGAGCATGTATATGTAACACCCCAAAAATGAAGGAAATTATCTCCCATAAGAATAAGCCACTCATGAAAGACCCAAAGGATAGAAAGGAAAAAAATTTAAAGGATTAAGCAAGCACAAAGGACTTAGTCAAGGATTAGAAAAGGAGTTAAAGGCCTTTTGAAAAGGATTAGAAAGGAAAAAGTAAATCAAAAGGGCAAAAAAGTCATTTTATCAATTATCAACAATCTTTCCAGATTTGTAATTCATTATCTAGAAGGAATCTCAAGATTAAAAAAAAAGGGAAAAATGATAAAAAAAAATTAAAAAAAAGCCATGAGAAATTTTAGAAAAATTATTGATTTTTTTTTAGAATAATAATAATAAAATATTTGAAAAGTGGCAAATTACCAAAATACCACTAGAAGAATGGATAATTACAAAAATGCCACTCTAATTAGAATAAGAGCATCTACCGTGACCATCCGAGCAAAATCTTTCGAACTCAAATCTCAACCGTCGGATCTCCTCCAAAATTTGATATGATCTAGAACGAACACGCACGGATTATCACATCCAACAACTAGTATTCAAAACCAAGGTCGGTAAGTCTATGATCTGAGTTGATATCTCCAAAAAATTATCCAGAAAGTTCGATCTCTAAATAACGAAGATGCTGGAGCTCTCAATGTCGGTTTAAGCTCCTCCTATAAAGTCGGAAGTAGGAGCAACAATATGGAATAAGAATCGAGAAAGGTTGATCCCCCAATTGAAGGCAATAAACGTTTAGATTATGGGTCTCCTACTCTCAGATTTCTTCCAAATTCGAGAGCAATCCTCTACCATTTCTCTTCAAACTTATTCCAATAGTTTCTCAACAAGATTACCCACAAGTTCTATGAAGGAATAGAGTGTTGAAAGTGCCCAGAGACCATTCCCCCAATTCGATCCGCCATTGAAGAACTTCAAGAAAAACTTGAAAATCCAATTCGAGGATACATGATGACTCGTCGAGCAAGAATGATTCCAATCAATTTCTGCACCTCCAAGGAATTCTTCCATAGAAGATCACGAAGAAAAATAACCTCGAGAGCATGCCAAATTGAAGCAAAATAGGTTTCAAAATTAAATTGGGGATAAGAGTCAAAATTCCTATCTAGGGTCTCTTTTCCTTCAAATTAAGGATTCCTCTAGCTTCAGAGGAAGAAGTTGAGTAAACTTGATGAAGGAATCGAGAGCTGAAACGTCGTAGAAAATAAGCTACCCACGAGATCGAAAATTTGGCCCAAATGAAACAAGAAGAAGTTGTGTTTTTGCTTTGAATGCTGTTTGTTTTTATATGTCTTGTGTTGTCGTTCCTTATTCTGTGTTTTTGCGGGAGTTGAACCCAAGTCGTTGGATTTAAAGTCTAAAGTGCTAACCACTACACCATAGAACCCCTTGTAAAAATTTATTTTGGAATGGTTTTCCTATTTTATGCAAATTCTCAAGAAGAGAGTTCCTATCACAAGTCAAACTCAAGTTATTGGATTCAAAGTTCTAGAGCTGTTTTATCTAATTCGTTGTAATCTAGAGCACCTTTAGAGTTGTAGCAGAAGTAACCCTCCAGTGTTGATTGAAGCTCTTGAAGAACATGTAATTTTATATATTTCTTATAGTTAATTTATATATGGTTATATATTACAAACAAATTGAAATAATACTTTACATCCCAGTCTTTCTTTCTTCCATGCAAAACTTAACATGAAAACTATATTATTTCAATATTCACTCGAGAAACAAGGGGTGAAAACTATATTATTTCAAACCCTCCATTATTGCTTCTACTTTGCGTGAAAATGCTTCCACTAAATCATGTTACTAACTACTTGGTTTGGTTCGGTTCAATTCTTGGGTCGACTAGATTGCATCGACCTAGCTCAATTAAACTCTTGAGAATATAAAAATCATAAGTTTCTTAAATTACGTTAACTTAAAAGTTTAACCCCTAATTTTTTTTAGAATTTTTAGCTTTGTGTCTAGTTGATCTTTAAATGCTTAGAAGTATCTAATAAGACTTCTCAAATGCTCTACTATTGAGCTGTGGACCCATTTTGCATGATTTCAACCTTAGTGACCCCTTAGACATAGTGATATGAACCAAGAGACATCAATCATTCAATATGCTTCAATGAAGATGTGAAGAAAATATTGTTGAAATTATCAAAAGATATTTCAATTCATTCCACATTGAAAAATGATGAAGTTTCATATTGTAAATTTTGGGTGGATTACAATTTAGAGTAATTTAGAGTTATTGTATTTCATTAATGTATTTTAAGACTTTTAATTTACTTTAGTTACAATTACATAATGATTAATTATTGTCATTAAGTATGAATGTTACAATTTTTGGAATGACTTTAGTAGTTTCATTTTGAGTCTATATAAAGCCATGTATGTTGTATTTGTAAGGAGACTCAGAAAAATATATTAAAAGAAGCATTTATGCTTTCTTTAACCAATGGCTAAGTTTCTTTGCAATTCTATGTAGTTTAGGTTGCATGTAGAATCATTCAAGCTCGACATGATCAATCTTGCTTATGAAGTGATTCGAATCTCAATCAAGTGTTCTTGCTTTCAGATATTTGATCAACAAGAATCATTCAAGCTAGACATGATCAATCTTGCTTGTGGAGTGATTCGAATCTCAAACAATGTTCTTGTTTTGAGATATTCAATCGACAAGATAATCCAAATCTTATTCCCCTTGTAGGTTATTCCTTATCTTATCACATAGTGTAAAAAGTGTAAAAGTGTAAAAAGTGTCGGTCCAAAATAAAAGGGCCCAACCAAGTTTAAACGGGTGACCGGTAAAATTCTCTACCACAGAGCCATGGATCCATTTTGTAGGATTTTAACCTTAGTGACGCCTTAGACATAGTGTCGGTCCAAAAAGTGTAACAAATTTCTATCCAAGATATAAGGGCCCAACTAGGTTCGAATTGGTGACCTCTTAATCTGCAATCAAATGCTGTAACATTGAGCTATGGACCCATTTTATATGATCTTAACCTTAGTGACCCCTTCTACAGATTATCGGTCCAAAAGTGACCCTACCGAATCTTCTATTGACCAATTTTGTATAAGTTGGTGGATTACCTATCGGGAATTAAACACAGGTCGTTAGATTCAAAGTCGAAAGTGCTAACCACTACACCATAGAACCACTTGTTAAACTTTATTTTGGCAGCGATTTTGATAAGTGCCAACAACGCTGGATTTTGCAAAGCTAGAGGTCGTAGTATCCTTGTTTTCAACTTCTTTTATAGGTAATTGAACTTTTGAGAACATGCAAATGATTGGTTGGATTAGTATTAGTTTGAGAAGACAGAGGAGAGAAGAGAGACTTTGTTAGAAACTCTCCCATAGGTAATCTCCCAAAGTGTTTTCAACTTCTTTTATAGGTAGAATTTTAAAATCAAACCACAACAAAATTTACTTCTATCTAGCAAAATTATTTTTTTGTTTGAAACAACATTATTCCCTTCTTTTTCTAAAACTAAATTTGACTCTCCAATAGATTTTAATAGTTTTGTTAATTAAATTTTCTTTAAAATTTTTGTACACAAGAGTACAAGGGAAATAATATTTTTTTTTATTTTTTTTTTACAATTTTGTAATTTGTATGGTATTATTAAAGGTTTTTGAATGAAATATGATAATTGATTCTCTGTCCTCTTTGACAATATTAGATACCTCCATATCCCATATTTGATGCGTCACGTTTCATTATGAAATCTGCCCTTGGGTCAATAAGACTTAAGCAGAGAATTTATTTGACTAATGATTTGATTTTTTTGGGTTGTAGAGATATCACTTACAAATCAAGGCTTTGTATTATTATGAAGACACTCATCAAAACATTTGTAAATGTGCCTGATATCTTAAAGGATATAAGACACGTAATTGAGAAAACCTAAAATTTTTTTTGAAGTTGGCTTTTCTAGGATACGTCATCACCAAAGTTTGAGACAAAGACCATTGGATGGGTTTTAATAAGGCTCAAATAAATTAAAATCCAAGAGAACGGATCTGAGTTTAATATTATTTGATTTTGGGTATAGACACAACTAACTGATTTCTTTTGATTACATTAATGAATGTACGTAGATGTTTAAAGTGTTGATCTTAATGGTTTTAGAAAATATCAACACATCATCAATATAAACTATCGAAATTTTATCAACACATCATCAATATAAACTATCGAAATTTTTTGAAAGGATTGAAAATATCATTCATAATCTTCTGAAATTTGGATGGAGCGTCTTTTAGCCTAAATGGCATGACCTTCCTCTCATATTTTCTAAATAGGACATTAAATCCAATTTTATATTTGTCCTTTTAAAAAATTAGAATTTTCCGAAATCCCAATTTCATGTCGAATTTTATAAAAACATTTGACTCTAAATTCATTTTATCAAATCATTTTTGTTTTGGATTGGATATCTTATTTATGCTAAAACCTTATTCAAAGGTTTGTAGTTAATTACCTGTATCAGAATTTCTGGTTTCTTTACACCATGTTGTTAACCTAAAAATGGGTCATGCACCATAAACTCATAGGAAGATCGTTGATGAAATCGATGCAATCGGCGCTCCACTGGATGGGTTGCAAATCAAAGACCTAACATTTGATATTGACTCTTTTGAAGAAAGAGCCACTCAATCGAACAACTCGAAACGTCGCGGTAGCCCTGAGAACTCTAACACACACAGGGAAGGACGTGTTGAAGAGTTAGACAATAAGCAAAAGATCATGCTAAAACTCTACAGCGATCTGACAAAAGACTTCAGGACATCTACACCAAAAATCCATTGTCGTCCAGCGGTCAGAAGACCTGGGTTTGATTCCCGGAATGGAATATTATTTTCTTATTTCATTTTATTTGACAGTTTCTATCTTGGACTAAAAAGACTTTTATGAACTTCGTACCTTTGTTAGAGTTATATTATATATATTTTGTTCAATTTCAAATGGTTAATGCTATAATCCAGTCGTTTTTGAGGTCTCTCTTGTTGAACGACATCATGGTTGAGATGAGCAGGTGATTCAAATGGTTAATGCGATAATCCAGTCATTTCGAGGTCTCTCTTGTTGAACGACGTCATGGTTGAGATGAGCACTCGAGTGAGTTTGACAAGTTTGGCTGTCAAGAACCACACCTCAAGCCAAGTTCAGGTGGGCTTAACAAACTTAAAATCCAAGAACACAACCCCTTAAATGGAAACCCAGATGCTAAGGAATTAAAAAGCTTTATTTTTGACGTAGAACAATATTTGAAGGTTACTAGAACTTGCTCATAGGACCTAAGAGTTACGTTGGTCGCAATGCATCTCATGGACGATGAAAAACTATGGTGGCGCTCGAAGGTGAATGGTATAAAAAATGGGTCATGAACCATAAACTCATGGGAAGACTGTTGAAGGAATCGATGCAATCGACGCTCCTTTGGATGGGTTGCCAATCAAAGACCTGATGTTTGATGTTGACCCTTTTGAAGAAAGAGCCACACGATCGAACAGCTCGAAATGTCGCGGTAATTCTGAGAACTCTATCACACACATGAAAGGACGTGTCAAAGAGTTAGACATTACCCAAAACATCATAGTAAAACTCTTGAGCGATTAGACAAAAGACTTTAGGACAACTACACCAAAAATTCATTGTTGTCCAGCGGTTTGGATATTTAGCTTTCACCTAGGAGATTCTGGTTTGATTCTCTGAAATTGAATATTATTTTCTTATTTCTTTTTGTTTTATAGTTTCATCTTTTGTCACCAATTATATTTAAACTTTACCTCATTTTGAGAGCCACTTTAATGGTCAAGTTCAATAGTATCTTAGATTAAGGACTTTTATGAACATCGTACCTATGTTAGTGTTATGTTATAGATATTTGTTTCAATTTCAACAAGTGGGGTTGAAGTGATTCAAATGGTTAATGCGATAATCCGGCTATTTTTGAGGTCTCTCTTGTTGAACGCCATCATGGTTGAGATGAGCACCCGAGTGAGTTTGACAAGGAGACTCGAATTTAAACTTTACCTATGTTTGAGAGGCACTATAATGGTCAAGTTAAATGGTATTTTAGATTAAAAAGACTTTTATGAACTTTGTACCTTTGTTTGTGTTACTTTATCCCTTTGTTAGTGTTATGTTATAGACATTTGGTCAAGTTCAACAAGTGGATTTGAATCACAAATAGTTAATGTCACTTTATTTGATTCAAATTGTTAATGTTCTAATCATCCCAACGAGCCAAGCTTTTGTTCCAAGGTCTCTTATTGAATGCCAACAGGGTTGAAATGATTGAGATGAGAACGTGAGTGAGTTTGACAAAATTGAAATAAAATCAAATAAAATCACTAAAAAAAATTAAAAAAAAAAAGAAAAAAATTAGCCTCATGACACTTCAACTTGAAGGGCGGTAAATCAAGGATTCCTTCGTCCAAGACCCATGATCCAATTCCCAACATGGAAATGATAAGCTATAGAATCATTCCAAGAACCTCAATGGATAGGTTACAAACTCAGATTACCAATCTCGACAACTGGACGTGTCATCAACGTTAGAAGAACGACCGCATTAGAGCATGTCATGGGGATAGAAGATCCCGTTGAAGGATGATAGACCAACCGTAATCTTCATCCCAACGAGCCAAGCTTTTGTAGAAGCAAGAACCCTTGTATTAAAGAAATTAACACCTTCTTATACAAAATTTGGATCAACTAAGAGATAAAGCTAGAATTAGATAATGAGATCCATGATTGAGAAACAAGATTTGGAACCTTTTTCTAAATTGAGTCACTTCACAATCGAACTTGATCAAGGCTTGATTGAATGACTCAGATGCAATCTTTCACAAGAATTGCATGAAACTTAGAAATGTCAAAGATATGCTCAAAGTTCTATAAGGGGGATCGTCTCAACTTGAGAGATCAATTTCATTGATCACAAATATGCTTTTACATAATAATTTGTGGGTATTTATAGTCTCCCAACAAAAGAAGTTAGTGTTCGTGATTTAATCTCAATCCCTTTAAATCTCCACAGGAGACGAAGTCAATTTGAGCATTACAAACTTTATGAAATTAAAATAATAAATAAAGTTTTCTAACCACTCATGAAATGATGCTTGCAATTTCATCCACTACTTCAACCGTGCAAATATTTACTTTTGAATCTCCAAATGGTCTTGACTCAAACTAATCAGCTTGTAACACATGAAATTATGGTTAAACCTAGCCTATCCAAATTTGTAGATGAAGTATGAATGCTTGTTGAATCTTCTTGGCCTTGGGTTGTGTAATAGGTCCAGTTGGAACACCGTGATTCTTATCATCATCCCACTCTTCAAAAGGATTCGTCCTCGAATAAGAAAAATCATCACCTATATCAAAAGGACTCAACTCAGCAACATTGAAAGTAGAATGTATTGACGATTCTACGGGAACATCAATTTTATTGTTCCATGCACTAAAATGAGTCATTTTACTAAATATATTATAGAGCATTTATAGTCAAATAAAGAATTAGGAATCCACGCTATTTTAGATCTACAGACCCACTCCCACCTCAGCAATCCACGCAAACATTAAAATGAAAATTCATCCGTAGAATTATTTACGCTAATTCATTGAAATTTTAATCCACAGACCCACTCTCACTCCCAATTCAGCTATCCACACTAACATTAAAATGAAAATTCATACTCTTAACATTTAAATAAGATAGTAAGTTATACTACTTGAATCAGGTCTGGTAAAGTTCGAACGAACACGTGACCTTCAAATCTTCAATATTACGGTCTCCCAACTAAGCTATCCCCAATAACATTGAAAATGAAAATTCTAATTTGGATCAAACACGTGACCTTTAGATTTTCAGTGTGACGCTCTCAAAACTGAGTTATCTTCGCTAATATTTGAAAAAAAAAATCATAAGTAAAGGTATTTCTGCTAATTCATTATATTTTAAAAAGAAATAATCACTAGTTTTAGATTGAATAAAGTTATGCAACTTAATGAACTTATGCAACCAAGTGCGGTATTTCCGCTAATTAATTATTCATTGAAATTTTATAAATAAATCATAGATAATTTTTTATTGAATAGTCAGCTTATACAAATGGAAACAGGTGCGATGAACATGGAGATTAAACACGTGACCTTCAAATCTTTAGTTTGACACTCTCCCAACTGAACTTTGGAAGCGAATATCTTAGGCTACAATCCACGAGAAGGTATCAAATCAAATCCCTAGCCCTTCCTTGTAATACCCATCTTTAAGTTTCACGAAGAAATCAAGGAGAGAAACACTATAAATGTGGCTATACAGGCCAAGTTTCAGATGGTGGCGATGTGAAAAATGCGCATCTTCTTCCTGTTCAGAGGAAGAAAACGATGATATGGCCAGTTCAACTAAACTGTCCAAGTCAACTCAAAATTTGACCTTTTCTCGGGTTTTCTCAATTTTAACTCTATTCCACACCGATTCTCATAGAAAATCTTTTGGTTTCAGAAACTAGACACAATAAGGAGTACGTGGGAGGAAATTTGAAGTAATTCAGATACTGGAAGCTCAAGAATGGACGTCCCAAACATCGACGACGAGGCAAGTAGCCACCTTGGACTTTTTGTAAAGAAATACTTGTAGAAATTGCTTGGATTTTCATATGAACCCTAAACAAAGTATGAATTAAGGACATATGAAAGAAAAACCCAAAGAACCGTGAGTTAAAGCCCTGAACCGATAAAATAGCTCGAGATTTAAGTAACGTTAAAATAACACACTATATGAGCCCCGCTGCATATCAAATTTTAACATTGAGCATATTATATTATGTTGAGGTTAGATACGAAATTTGGTGGTCATTGGATAAGGATAAGTAGGTAAACAAAGAAACGGCGTAAAATGACCATAATGCCCTTAAGGTAATTTACCTTCGGTTCATGACCTAGATGACCTTCAAATGCTATGAAATTCATCAGTAGATCTTATTTTATGAAATGTTATATGAATCCTTATCCCAAGAGATTATACAATGTAATGAAGTTTGGGAGTTATTGGAAAACTTTAGTTAGCGAAACCAAGATATGGGAGAAAATTCTCATCACGATCCATATGACCTTTGTCATGAAGCACGATGTTTATAAGTTTTGTAGTCAATGTTGCCAATGTTTGCTGCACACAAAAAATGATAGGGATGTTAAATTTTTAAGTCACTTTTGGAGAGTATGGTGAATAAATTAGGTACCAAATTATTATTTTCAACCGCATGTCATCCTCAGACTCATGAGCAAAATGAGGTAGTTAATAAAATATTAACTCATAAATTGGGTAAAAAATTATTGTTTTCAACTACATGTCATCTTCAGATTAATGAGCAAACTGAGGTGGTTAATAGAACATTAGAAGCATTGCTTAGGGCTATTATTTGTAAGAATATTAAGTCTTGGGATGAATGTTTGCCACTCATTGTTCTCTTTTTGAAGTTGCTTACGGATTTAATTCACGTACGCGTCTTGATTTGCTTTCTATTCATTCTAATATTTTTATGAGTAAAGCAGCCACAAGTAAGGCAAATGGGATCAAAACATTGCTTATTACCCACAAAACTTATTGAAAGAAAGAGGCTTGCATAAAGAGGGGAAGGAGACAATTGAGAAACAAAATTTCAATGTTGCTTGAAGAATTAACAAAGGACGGAATGAAATCATTTTTCAAACCAGTAACTAGGTTTGGATACATTTTCGCAAGGAGTGATTCCAATCTCAAAGGAAGACAAAGTTACATCCAAGAGGGGATGACCCTTATCAAGTCCTTGAAAGAATTAATAACAATGCATGTAAAATGATCTTCCAGGAGAATTTTCAGCACATTCTACTTTCAATGTTGCTGACTTGAGTCCTTTTGATGTAGGTGATGATTTTTTGATTCGAGGACGAATCCTTTTGAAGAGGGGGAAGATGATAAGGATCACAGTGTTCCAAATGTTCCAACTGGACCTATTACACTATCCAAGGCCAAGAAGATTCAACAAGCATTCATTCTTCATCTACAAAATTGGATAGGCTCGGTTCAACTATTATTTCATGTGTTACAAGCTTATTAGATTGAGGAAGGACCATTTGGAGCTTCAGAAGTGAATATTTACACAGTTGAAGGAGCAAATGATGTTGCAAGCATCATTACATGAGTTGTTAGAAAACTTTATTTATTTTTAATTTCATAAAGTTTGTAATGGTAGAATTGTCAAATTGGCTTCATTTTTTTTTTTTTTTGGAGATTTAAGGGGATCGAGATTAAATCCCAGCCACTAACTTTTTGTGGGAGACTATAAATACCCACAAATTATTATGTAAAAATTAGATTTGTGATGAATGAAATTGATCTCTCAAGTTGAGAAGTTTCCCTCCGAAATTCGAGCATCATCTATGCAAGTTTCAAGTCATTCTTGTGGTAGAATTGCGTGTGAGCCATGCAGTCATGCTTTGACATTGTGTGGTTGAGTGAAATTCTCAACCTTTACTTATTTTTGGGATTTCTTTTCTCCGTATTCATTGTAATTTATCCTGATACAAACAAGTTTATTCTTGTAGGGAATGTATTAAGCACATGGATTTATTAATTACGGTGAACTTTTGTATAAAACGAAGTAAATACAAATGGAATAACACGAGATAGAAGTAAGCAGAGTAATAAAAAGAAATTACATAAACTTAAAGTTAATCCCATTTTACAATATAAATATTGTTCAATCGTAGCAAATAAGTAGTTTTGAAAACTAGCCACCCCATATCAATCTATGTTTGGAAAACTAAAATAAAGAAAAAATAAATAAATAAAAATATTTTTAAAAAATTTAGTTGGTGTGAAACTTTTGCTTAAATTTCAAATGTTTTCTTTTTTTTCTTTTTTTCTTTTTATAAAAGGATAAAACACATAATTTTGAAATAAAACAAAAAACAAAAAACAAAAATAAATAAAAATAGTTATCAAATGGGCCTAATTTTTAACATATCTATCCCAAAGGAATGCATGGGCTCTAGTGGCAATGCTGCTTCAACTGTGTGATAGACCATGTGAAGTTAACATGACAATAATAGTAGCTTCTAAAGCACAAAAATATGTGGATAAATTTCATATAGTGAGGTGCAGAAAACATATACACACGGGCAACTAAAAATGATGATCCACTATAAGGCATTTGGTCTAGTGGTATAATTTTTTTTTTTTACAAATTAGGTGGAATGAACAAACAAAAATAATGAGTTTAAAATTACCAAACAAAATATTAATTTTCATATGGAATGGAGACATAAGACCATCGGAAAAAAGAAAAAGACAAAAGAAAAATATTAAATACATTTTCAACTAATGCATTTGGTTGAGAGATATTAAGGCTAATATAAGAAAAATATAGCATTAACTAATTTTCATGGACACATGGATCCTTAGCATACTAAAATGACTGTTATTATTGGTATCAAACCAATAACAATTCATATCAGCTAAATCTTCCAATTAATAATTAGGCTAGAGAAAGAACTTGAATTTATTTTTATATCTATCAACATGTTTGCTACTTTTATCTAAAGCTTGATGGAGTTTTTCTTATTTGCATTGTAAAATTATGTATTTCTACTGATATCATTTTCATTTTTAGAATTGAAACAAAAACACGTGGATAAATTTCAAATATTGATGCGCCTAAAAGATATGGACCAACAACTAAAAATGATGGATCCACTGCAAGGTATTTGGTCTAGTGGTATGATTCTCGCTTCGGGTGCGAGAGGTCTCGAGTTTGATTCATGCATGCAACATAATAAGATTTGAAGCATGCATGCAACATAATAAGATTTGAAATAGGTTTTTTAAATCTCGAACCAAGAAGTAATTCAGATGGATATTTGGAAAGAAAAAAAAAACGAAAGCTATATTTAATTATAATTTACAAGTGTCTTTATAACATGTTAATTGAAGAGAAAACAACAAGAATAAACAAACAAAGGAAATTTGTGTATGTTTGATTCTCTTCAAATCTTGGAAACTATGAGGATTCCTCTCCTTTCTTGACATAAAGATTTACTTTTTCGAGACTTGGACCATAAACAGTCATCTACTCTTACTCCTACTCCCTTCTCTAAGAATCAACATAGCATAATCATTCCATGAAGGCCGAGGTAGTCTTATAAAAGAAGATGAGGGTACAACATTCAAATCATTCCATGAGGACTTGAGAAAGTTTTGGAAAAGAAGATGAGGGTACCACTTTCTATTGCAGAATTTCTATGTGAAAAGAGAATGAACCATATTCTTTGGAGATAAGATAGAGCCTCGAGCCTAACTTCAAAGGTATTACACAAATTGTTCTATGATATTTTTTCTAGGAACTCTTTGTTATGATAGGCCTACCTTTCCCATCAGCTAAACGAGATGTCTTGCACAACGATTTACCAGTAGGATTACATGATTACACCATTCATGTGTTCATGGGGAGAAAATTGAAGGTTATTTTAGGGGAAGGTTTTCAGGATCAGTATATGATACATGAAACGATGACCTCTAAGTTCTAAGATCCTGAAAACATAACAAGAAGTAATATCCTAGCTTAAGGTCGCGATTAAGAACCTACTAGTAGGCTAATTACTAAGTTTTACTCACTCCATGTTTATTATTTTTTTTCAAGTAACTAAGAGTTGGTCGTGGATGAGAGTGGACTTTGGAGTGTGGGCCATGGACTAACTTCTATTTTAATCTAGTATTTTTTATTCTTCTTTTGAGTCTGCTTCTTATTTTTTGTTTGTAACGAATATGTATATTTAACACCCAAAAAATGAAGAAAATTAACTCCCATAAGAATAAGCCACTCATGAAAGACCCAAACGATAGAAAGGAAAAAAACATTGAAGGATTAAGCAAGAACAAAGGACTTAGTCAAGTCACTCACCCTAACAAGTGATTTCAAGGAGTTAAAGGCTTTTTGAGAAGGATGGGAAAGGAAAAAGTAAATGAAAAGGGCAAAAAAATCATTTTATCAATTATCAAGAATATTGCCCGATTTGTAATTCCTTATCTAGAAGGAATCTCAAGATTCAAAATAAGCAAAAAATGATAAAA
>NW_019268663.1:27465-31019 GCF_002738365.1 Cucurbita moschata
GGAAAGGAAAAAGTAAATGAAAAGGGCAAAAAAATCATTTTATCAATTATCAAGAATATTGCCCGATTTGTAATTCCTTATCTAGAAGGAATCTCAAGATTCAAAATAAGCAAAAAATGATAAAAGAGCGATGAGATGAGGAATCTGTAGAAAAATTATGGATTTTTCAAGAAAAATAATAATAAAATATTCGGAAAGTGGCAAATTATCAAAATACCCCTAGAAGAATGGACAATTACATAAATGCCACTATAATTAGAATCAGAGCATCTACCGTGACAATCCGAGCAAAATCCCTCAAACTCAAATTTCAACCATCGGATCTCCTCCAAACTTTGATATGATCTAGAACGAACACGCACGAATCATCACATCCAACGACTAGTATTCAAAGCCAAGGTCGGTAAGGATACGATCGGGTTGATATCTCTGAAAAATTATCCAGAAAGTTCGATCTCTTAATAACGAAGATTTTGGAGCTCTCAATGTCGGTTTAAGCTCCTCCTATACAGTCTTAAGTAGGAGCAACAATACGAAATAAGAATCGAGAAAGGTCGATCCCCCAATCGAAGGCAATAAGCGTTTAGATTGTGGGTCTCCTACTCTCAGATTTCTTCCAAATTCCAGAGCAATCCTCCACCATTTCTCTTCAAACTTCTAAATAACGAAGAATCTGGAGCTCTCAATGTCGGTTTAAGCTCCTCCTATAAAGTCTGAAGTAGGAGAAACAATACGGAATAAGAATCGAGAAAGGTCGATCCCCCAATCGAAGACAATAAACGTTTAGATTATGGGTCTCCTACTCTCAAATTTCTTCCAAATTCGAGAGCAATCCTCCACCATTTCTCTTCGAACTTATTCCTACCGTTTCTCAACAAGATTACCCACAAGTTCTATGAAGGAATAGAGTGCTGAAAGTGCCTAGAAACCATTCCCCCAATTTAATCCGCCATTGAAGAACTTCAAGAAAAACTTGAAAATCCAATCCAAGGATACATGATGATTCCAATCAGTTTCTGCACCTCCAAGGAATGATTCCATAGAAGACCATGAAGAAAAATAACCTCGAGAGCGTGTCGGATTGATGGAAATAGGTTTCAAAATTAAATTGGGAATAAGAGTCAAATTCCTATCTACGATCTCTTTTCCTTCAAATTAAGGATTCCTTTAGCTTTAGAGGAAGAAGTTGAGTAAACTTGATGAAGGAACTACATAAACACAAATGGAGTAACATGAGATAGAAGTAAACATAGTAATAAAAAGAAACTACATAAACTTAAAGGAAGTGAATCCCATTTTAGAATATAAATATTGTTCAATTGTAGCAAAGAAGTAGTTTTGAAAACTAGCCACTCCATATCAATCTATGTTTGGAAAATTAAAATAAAGAAAAAAAATAAATAAATATATTTTTCAAAAACTTAGTTGGGTGTGAAATTTTGCTTAAAATTCAAATGTTTTCTTTTCTTTTTTATAAAAGGATAAAACACATAATTTTGAAACAAAACAAAAAACAAACAAAAAACAAAATAGTTATCAAATGGGCCTAATTTTTAACATATCTATCCCAAAGGAATGCATGGGCTCTAGTGGCAATGCTGCTTCAACTGTGTGATAGACCATGTGAAGTGAACATCACAATAATAGTAGCTTCTAAAGCACAAAAATATGTGGATAAATTTCATATATTGAGGTCGGATAAATTTCATATATTGAGATGCGGAAAACATATACAACGGGCAGCTAAAAATGATAGATCCACTATAAGGACATTTGGTCTAGTGGTATAATTTTTTTTTTACAAATTAGGTGGAATGAACAAAAAAAAATAATGAGTTTAAAATTACCGAACAAACTATCAATTTTTAAATGGAATGGAGACATAAGACCATTGGAAAAAAGAAAAAGACAAAAGAAAAATATTAAATACATTTTCAACTAATGCATTTGGTTGAGAGATATTATGACCAATATAAGAAAAATATAGCATTAACTAATTTTCATGGACACATATGGATCCTTAGCATACTAAAATGACTATTATTATTTGTATCAAACCAATAACAATTCATATCAGCTAAATCTTCCAATTGATAATTAGGTCAGAGAAAGAACTTGAATTTATTTTTATATCTATCAACATGTTTGCTACTTTTATCTAAAACTTGATGGAGTTTTTCTTATTTGCATTGTAAAATTATGTATTTTGGATATCATTTCTATTTCTAGAATTGAAACAAAAACATGTGGATAAATTTTAAATATTGAGGCTCATAAAAGATAGATCCACTACAAGGCATTTGGTTTAGTGGTATGATTCTCGCTTCGGGTACGAGAGGTCTCGAGTTTGATTCTCAAAATGCCCCCAACAATTATATCAAATTGAAGCATGCAATATAATAAGATTTGAAATAGGTTTTTTTAAACCTCGAACCAAGAAGTAATTTAGATGGATATTTGGAAAGAAAAAAAGAAGTTATATTTAATTATAATTTACAAGTGTCTTTATAACATGTTAATTGAAGAGAGAAAACAACAATAATAAACAAACAAAGGAAATTGTGTATGTATGATTCTTTATAACTTACTTTTTCGGGACTTGGACCATAAACAGTCATCTACTCTTACTCCTACTCCCTTCTCTAAGAATCAACGTAGCATAATCATTCCATGATGGCCGAGGCAGTCTTATAAAAGAAGATGAGGGTACCACTTTCAAATTATCCATGAGGATTTGAGAAAGTTTTGTAAAAGAAGATGAGGGTACCACTTTCTATTGCATTATTTCTATGTGAATAGAGAATGAACCATATTCTTTGGAGATAAGATAGAGCCTCGAGCCTAACTTCAAAGGCATTACACAAATTGTTCTATGATATTTTTTCTAGGAACTCTTTGTTATGTTGTCCACTGAAGGTGTCAGGAAAGAGACACACATTCTCTATTGCACTGATCTCCCAGTAGAAGTTTTACCCCGGTCATCTGTCGTCACAACCTTTTTAAGGAAGATGCGCCCAAATAACCATTGAACAATAACATTTAAAGAAGTTTCAGAGAGCGAGAAGAGGATTGTGATAGAATTTGCCCTAGGTAAAACTTCTTTAAATGTCTTAACCAATCATGACCTCATAATGAGGAGTCTCTTGGACAACAATAACATATGGACAACAAATGTCTTAGCCAATTGTGACGGTCATGATTGCTCAAGGCATGTCACCTAAATAATCGGTAAACAATAACATTGCCCAAATAACCACCTTGGACAACAAATCGTTTACAAGAATGGCTGAGACATGCAACATGCAACCACAGGCAACACGCCTTGGGCAATCATGACTTTGACATCTGCCCCCACACAATTTATTGGATGAGGCTGACTTTAGGTCTCTCGATGTGCTTCCAGCTGATCTCATAATGAGGAGTCTCTTCCAACTTACTAGGAGCTGTTGAAAATCACTTCTCGGTTTGTTGAGTGTTCATGTCTTCTCTGTTCGTGTCTTTCCTACTTTCTTCGCTTGAAACTTTTTTCTTATTTGTATGACGTCATACCACCT
>NW_019268663.1:32131-45597 GCF_002738365.1 Cucurbita moschata
ATGAGAATAGAGAATGAAACATATTCTTAGGAGAATAAAGATCGTCTTGAGTCGGACTTCATAAAGAGCATTACACAAATTGTTCTAGGAACTTTTCAGTCAAATAGGTCATCTGTTGTCACAATCCTAATTCTTCTTGAATTCTTTCTAGGAACTTTTCCGTCAAATAGGTCATCTGTTGTCACAATCCTAGGAGCCTTTCAATCAAATAGGTATCTGTTGTCACAATCCTAGGAACTTTTCAATCAAATAGGTCATCTGTTGTCACAATCCTAGGAACTTTTCAATCAAATAGGCATCTATTGTCACAATCCTAGGAACTTTTCAATCAAATAGGTCATCTGTTGTATTCTTTCTACGAACTTTTCAGTCAAATAGGTCATCTGTTGTCACAATCTTTTTAAGGAAGATGTGCCGAAATAACCGATGAAGAAGTTTTAGAGAGCCATAGGTTCGAATCCTGTCACCTTGATGTGATATTCTCAAGGGCCAAAGTGCAAAGCCCCGTAGTTTATCCGTGGTTAGGAAGGTAGGCATGTTGTCCACTGTCGTCACTATCCTTTTAAGAAAGATGCGCCCAAATAACCGATGAAAAAGTTTCAGAGAGCCATAGGTTCGAATCCTATCACCTTGATGTGGTATTCTCATGGGCCGAAGTGCAAAGCCCCATAGCCTATCCGTGGTCAAGAAGGTAGGCGAACCGCGCCACTGAAAAAAAAAAAAGAAGATCTCCTTTTCTATCACATGTAGAATTGTCATTCTTTTGTCTTTTGAAAGCCCTTACCTTATCAGTCATCGGGCAGGTTTTTGGTATCATATATCGAGATAATTATTATGAAAAAGCTATTCAACTAGTGTGACTTAGATACCCTTTCTTTGTGGTATCGGTCATGCTATTTGAATAGCCTGAAGTCATCATAGCCTCTCCACCAGTTCCGAAGACTCCTTCGGCATCAATGTGCTCAAGTGAAAGAGATAAGACCCTTTCCTGAACTAAAACCGGGCACAAAACGCCGAGGAGAAAGTTGAAAGCGAGCTCTTTTCGCGTATACGCAATCTCGAAACCCAATTAGCTCACAGACTGTCATAAGCGCCTACAATGCTGGAATTTGCAAAGCTAGAGGTCCTTCTAGAATCCTTGCAAAACGCTCACAGAGAAAGCTAACTTAACGGATTGATTCCAACCAAGAGCTGGTTAGAAGATGAATGACTCTTAGATCGAACTTGGAATCTATGATGGTCACTCTTAGATACCAAGACAATTCACTCCAGAATTAGCTTGATCAAAACTAATTCAATGAATCGGTTTAAACATCAAACCTAAAGCAAGGTTTGAAAAAGAATAACACCAAAAGGGTATCCAGAAAATAGTTTTTTATGTATTCAACAAAATCTTCTCAAACATGAGTATTACATGCCTTTAAATAGGTCTAAAAGGTAACCCTAACATAATATGGTTTAGCCACCAATCACTAATAAATTCTAATAAATGCTATTAAATATAAATTGAAGAAACTAAGGCATTAATAAATTTCCTTAATTGGTAATTTAAGTACCAAAGGCAAGTCTTCTAATTACTTTCCAATATCAGCCACTCCATTATTTTCTTGATTTGATTCTTGAATCTTCTTTGTATTGCTTCTTGTAATTGCTCGTTCGGGTACATGGAAGTGATTAGTTGTTGGATTCATATCAGACTGTCTCCTCAACCCTGGCAAGTATGAGTGCTTGGTAAGAGAGAATGTCGAATGAGAAAGACATTCGATTACGACAACATTCGCAACTACAAAAGTGCACTAAACCTAGTAGAGATCTTCGACCTAACGATAATAGAACTTCAAGCACATTTAATCAATCCGCTTTGTACCTTATTGTTGACCGAATCAGATGCACGTCAGGCCTAAATTCTCTCTCAGTCACCCAGAAACGAAAGGAAGATCAGATCTGAAGTTTACGAATTGAAGAGAAAATGGATCTGAGTTCTACACGCTTTCACTTTCAAAAGCTTCGCTTGCCTACGGTACTTTATTTAGGATGTGCAACAATACGGTCATCTCTCAGCCGTGTATAGAGAATTCCTTGATCATTTCCTTGGTGGATAACACAAATAAAATCGCTTCCCTGACCGCCCATCTTATGAGTCCATTCTTGTCTTGTCACAATCCTAGAACTGTATTCTTTCTAGGAACTTTTCAGTCAAATAGGTCATCTGTTGTCACAATCCTTTTAAGGAAGATGCGCCGAAATAACCGATGAAGTAGTTTTAGAGAGCCATAGATTCGAATCCTATCACCTTGATGTGGTATTCTCGTGGGCCGAAGTGCAAAGCCCCGTAGTCCATCCGTGGTTAGGAAGGCAGACATGTTGTCATGAGAATAAATTCAATTCAAGTTGGTTGGAGCAAGTTCGGAACCTAAAACTCATGCTAGTTATTATGCGTTCAAATGATTACGTTAGAAACATACAAGATTGAGAACCAACGAACCAACAAAGTTACCTCAAGCGGAGGTCATGTTCATGAAGCCTTGGAAGGCATGAAGCGGAGCAAGTTCGGAATAACTCAAGAATGTTACATTACCAACTATTTTCTTTAAGGTCTATTTTATATGACATGAGAATAAATTCAATTGAAGTTGGTTGGAGCAAGTTTGGAACCTAAAACTCATGCTAGTTATTATGGGTTCAAATGATTACATTAGAAACATACAAGATTGAGAACCGACGAGCCAACAACAATACCTCAAGCAGAGGTCATGTTCATGAAGCCTTTGAAGGCATTGGAAGGCATGAAGCGGAGCAAGTTCGGTCATGTTCATGAAGCTTTGGAAGGCATTGGAAGGCATGAAGCGGAGCAAGTTCGAAATAACTCAAGAATGTTACACCTTATGCCTCAAGAAAATTTGTGTTTTCGCATCAAATGCTAGGTAACACCCTTTTTTGTCTTAAAATGTCTTGTGTTGTCGTTCCCTATTCTGTGTTTTCGCATCAAGGTCATTTCATAAAGGTCCTACCAAGAGTTGTACCCAAGTGCTAACCACTCCACCATAGAATCCCTTATAAAAATTTATTTTGGAATAATTTTCCTATTTTATGCAGATTCCACCAGAAGAGAGATCCTATCACGAGTCAAACAAGTTATTGGATTCAAAGTTCTAGAGATGTTTTATCTAACTCGTTGTGATCTTGAGCACATTTAGAGTAGTTGCAGAAGTAACCCTCCAGTGTTGATTGAAGCTCATGGAGAACACGTAATTTTATATATTTCTTATAGTTAATTTATATATTGTTGTATATTACAAACAAATTAAAATAATACTTTACATCCCAGTCTTCCTTTCTTCCGTGCAAAACTTAACATGAAAACTATATTATTTCAATATTCACTCGAGAAACAAGGGGTGAAAACTATATTATTTCAAACCCTCCATTATTGCTTCTACTTTGCGTGAAAATGCTTCCACTAAATCATGTTGCTAACTAGGTTGTTTGGTTCGGTTCAATTCTTGGGTCCACTAGATTGAATCGACCTAGCTCAATTAAACTCTTGATAATATAAAAATCATAAGTTTCTTAAATTAAGTTAACTTAAAAGTTTTAACCCCTAATTTTTTTTAGAATGTTTAGCTTTGTTTCTAGTTGATCTCTAAATGCTTAGAAGTATCTAATAAGACTTCTATTTAAGGAACTTTTCTCTATAAAAGAGGTAAGACTTCAGGTTTATTATTAAGGAATTTCAAATGAGTGATTTGATATATCATAGAGGACAAAAGTTTTTATTTGTTTCAAATATCTTATGTTCACCATTTGAATTACTAATGGCATTAGATTGAATCTCATTAATAAAAATATCCCAAAACTCAGGTAAAGATGACATCAAAATTAATACTTTAATTTCATCTTCAAAATTTATTTCCACTTGACTCAGTTCACTGGTAATCATAATAGTCACCTGTGCATAAATATTTACAACCTTAAAAGGTAAAAATTATAAGGAGTACAAGAGAAGAGTGCTTAAAATAGTTTCAAAATATAGAAAAAAAATAGTAGGAATTGGTCAAAGTCAACCTCCATTGATCACTTATGGCACAACACAACACAAATGAGGGTAACATTTTTTTATTTCTCTACTATATTAGGCCCTCTGGTTTATTGGCTTTACAAGGTGGAGACATGAAGTTTTCTATGTTTGAAATAAATTTGGTTTGATTGTTTTCGAGTTAGCATTGGTACCATCAAAACTTATTTATTTCTTTGAAATGTTTGAGTTTACAATTTACATGTTTTCATTTTTCTACTTTGTCTGCCTGCATTTAGAAATGAAGCAAAATTAGTCTGAGGGTTTTAGGCAGATTGTTATTATTCTAATTTTTAATTAAAAAAAAAATTAGTCTCGTTGTCACGCTTAAAACTACCCTATAGGTATAATCGACCTATTATCTGTTGGCTTTTTTGCCTTAATCTTTTGATGATAACAAACGTACCTTCAATTATTAACAATTCTCAGTATTTTTGTCCACAGTGTAAGGTTGGGAACAACGATTTCAACGTCTTTTTTTGTTCACTCAAATTAGAGATGAAACGAAGAAGTTCCAGTCAAAATAAATACTCGACGTGATGATGTGGTGGCAAAATTGACATCATGGACCAATCAAATTCAAAACAAAATACCTGACGTGATGATATGGTGACAAAATTGATGATGTGGTGACAAAATTGATATCATGGACCAGCGGCAAAATTGACATCATAGACCAATCGAAGTATGACATTTATAAATTTGGTAGAGTAACAAATGGTGGAGTTTTCAATTACATTTATAAAAGTTTTCCATTACTCTTAAATTATAAAATCATTTCAATTATATTTATAAAGATTTCATTTTCCGTAACCTTTTAAATCGAAAGAAATTATAAAGATTTCATTTACATTTATGAAAACTAGTGGTTTCTTTTAAATGAAAAAAGAAATTTACAGTGATTTCATTTATGAAAACGAGTTATTACTTTTAAATAGAAAGAAATTATAACGATTTCATTTAGTTTTCATAAAGATAATTATTTGAATTACAAAATCATTCCAATGATAAGGATTTCATTTAGATTTATAAAACCTTTAATTGTTTTTAAAATGTCACAGTTTTTATTAACCTTTTTTATAGTATTACATTTAAATATGTTCTATATATATAATAAAAATGAATTTAAAATGTTTTTAATAGTTATTTTAAATAATATATATATATTTAAATGAAACATGTGGTCTATAATTTATTACGATAAATTTAAAAATAAATAAATATTATTTTTCGTGGTCCACGTTTGGGTTCACATTTTAGTAATCTGTATCAATTCCTATTTTTACAACTTGATCGATATTTAAACTCATCGCGTCTTAGTATTTTTCACAACACAACACACAGAACCTCTATCTAATTTTTTTTTAAAAAAAGCCTCTATTGTTGCTTTCTCCGAAGCTTCCAATTCTATTTTTTTTATTGAGAGATGCCTATTATTTCAAAGTGTTGTGGTGTGTTTCTATAAGATTTCAGACAATTGTACTAGTTTGATCCTAAGTCGTGGAAAGGATAGAGTTTGCTCTTGAACTCGTAAAAAGAGCGGTGTATCGGTTTGATTCTGAGCCGTGGAAAGGATTGAGTTTGCTCTTGAACTCGTAAAAAGAGCAGTGTACCGGTTTGATCCTGAGCCGTGGAAAGGATTGAGTTTTCTCTTGAACTCGTAAAAATAGCGGTGTACCGGTTTGATCCTGAGCCGTGGAAAGGATTGAGTTTGCTCTTGAACTCGTAAAAATAGCGGTGTACCGGTTTGATCCTGAGTCGTGGAAAGGATTGAGGTTTCTCTTGAACTCGTAAAAAGAGCGGTGTACTGGTTTGATCCTGATCCGTGGAAAGGATTGAGTTTACTCTTGCACTCGTAAAAAGAGCGATGTAGCGGTTGGGCTCTGATTCGAGGAAAGAGTCAGAAAGTTTTATTCAAATTCCCAAGAAGTGCTTGTGGAGTGGAGTAGGTCGAGTTTGACTGAACCACTATAAAACTATTATATTTTCTAACCTTTTCCTATTTAAGTTCTAAATTATTGTTAAGTTTTATTGCATGGTATCAAGTTTTTGATTGTTATTAAAACAAAAATTAATAATTACATTGTTGAAACCCTATTCACACCCCCGTAGGGTTGTCATATCGATCCAACATTATCCTTCCACCAATAGGAGCAAAAGGCAACGTTACTATGTAAAACTAGTTTCATGTCATTCATTCAACAATAAGGGTATTAGCATGCATTTGGAAATGAACCTATATTTAAAAAATTTAGATAAACTAGAAAAGAATTGTTATCTCAAAGACAATGATACTATGGGAAACTAGCCTCAAGATGCTTCCTTAACTCCTAGGGGGTGGTAAACCAATGGTTCCTTCACCCAAGACTCATGGCCCAACTCCCAACATGGAAGGGATAATCTAGAGAATCATTCCAAGAACCCTAACGGATGGGTTACAAACTCAGATTATCAAGCTCGACAACAAACAATGTTGCCGGCAAACTTAGGAAGACTACATGAAATTACCAATATATCAATGTAGGATTTTTTAATTTACCGATTTTTAAAAATGTTAAATTATGTAAAATTACTGGCAAAGAAGAATGTTTTAGAGAGCTCTTCCTTTTTATTTAAGATTTTGATATTTAAGAAAAGAGAAAATGAATAAAAGTAGGAGACATTTTATAGATTTAAGAGGAGTAAGTGAAAACAAAAAGGGAGTCATGAAAAGAGAAAGTGACCCTACCGAATAGGCTATGGATCAATTTTGTATAAATTGGTGGATTACCTATCGGGAATTAAACACAGGTGGTTAGATTCAAAGTCGAAAGTGCTAACCACTCCACAATAAAACCACTTGTTAAACTTTATTTTGGCCGGATTTTGATAAGCGCCAACAATGCTGGATTTTGCAAAGCTAGAGGTCGTAGTATGCTTACAAACTTTCACAAGGTGTTTTCAACTTCTTTTATAGGTAATTGAACTTTTTAGAACATGCAAATGATTGGTTGGATTCGTATTAATTTGAGAAGACAGAGGAGAGAAGAGAGACTTTGTTAGAAACTCTCCCATAGGTAATCTCCCAAGGTGTTTTCAATTTCTTTTATAGGTAGAATTTTAAATTCAAACCACAACAAAATTTACTTCTATCTAGCAAAATTATTTTTTTGTTTGAAACAAGATTATTCCCTTCTTTTTCTCAAACTAAATTTGACTCTTGAATAGATTTTAATAGTTTTGTTAATTAAATTTTCTTTAAAATTTTTGTACATAGAGTACAATGGAAAGAATACTTTTTTTTTTCTTTTTTTTTACAATTTTGTAATTTGTATGGTATTATTCGAGGCTTTTAATGAAATATGATAATTGATTCTCTATCCTCTTTGTCAATTTTAGATACCTCCATATTCGATATTTGATGCGTCACGTTTCATTATGAGATCAGCCCTTGGGTCAATAAGACTTAAGCAGAGAGTTTATTTGACTAATGATTTTATTTTATTTTTTTTGTTGTAGAGATATCCCTTACAAATCAAGACTTTTATTATTTTGAAGACACTCATCAAGACATTTGTAAATGTGCCTGATATCTTGAAGGATATAAGACACGTACTTGAGAGAACCTAAAATTTTTTTGAAGTTGGCTTTTCTAGGATACGTCATCACCAAAGTTTGAGACAAAGACCATTGGATGGGTTTTAATAAGGCTCAAATAAATTTAAAATCCAAGAAAACGGATCTGAGTTTGATATTATTTGATTTTGGGTATGGACACAACTAGCTGATTTCTTTTGATTACATTAATGAATATATGTAGATGTTTAAAGTGTTGATCTTAACGGTTCAATTTCAACAAGTGAGGTTGAGGTCATTCAAATGGTTAATGTGATAATTCGGTCATTTTCAAGGTCTCTTTCGTTGAACGCCATCATGGCTGAGATGACTGAGATGAGCACCAGAGTGAGTTTGACAAGGAGGGTCGTAGAGAATGACACCCTAAGCCAAGCTCATGTTGGGCTTAACAAACTGAAAATCCAAAAACACAAACCCTTAACTGGGAACCAGGATGCTAAGGAATTAAAAAACTTTATTTTTGACGTTGAACAATACTTGAAGGTTACAGGAACTTGCTCATAGGACCTAAGAGTTACATTGGCCACAATGCATCTCATGGACGGTGGCGCTCGAAGGTGGATGATATAAAAAATAGGTCATGCACCATAAACTCATGGGAAGACCGTTGATGGAATCGATGCAATCGACGCTCCCCTTTATGGGTTGCCAATTAAAGACCTGACGTTTGATGTTGACTCTTTTGAAGAAAAAGCCACACAATCGAACACCTCAAAATGTCGCGGTAGCTCTAAGAACTCTATCATACGACCTGTGAGTTGATGGCTACAGGAACTTTCTCATACGACCTGAGAGTTACGTTAGCCGCAATGCATCTCATGGACGATGCAAAACTATGGTAGTGCTCGAAGGTGAATGGTATAAAAAATGGGGTCATGCACCATAAACTCATGGGAAGATCGTTGATGGAATCGATGCAATCGACGCTCCCCTGGATGGGTTGCCAATCAAAGACCCAACATTTGATATTGACTCTTTTGAAGAAAGAGCCACACAATCTCACAGCTTTAAACGTCGCGGTAGCCCTGAGAACTCTAACACACATAGGGAAGGACGTGTCGAAGAGTTAGACATTAAAAAAAAGATTATGCTAAAACTCTTCAGCGATCTGACTAAAGACTTCAGGGCATCTACACCAAAAATCCATTGTCGTTCAGTAGTCAAGATTTCTAGCTTTCACCCAGGAGACCTGAGTTCGATTCCCGGCAATGGAATATTATTTTCTTATTTCATTTTATTTTACAGTTTCTATCTTAGACTAAAAAGATTTTTATGAACTTTGTACCTTTGTTAGAGTTATGTTATAGATATTTTGTTCAATTTCAAATGGTTAATGCGATAATCCTGTTGAATGGTTAATGCGATAATCCAGTTGTTTTCGAGGTCTCTCTTGTTGAACAACATCATGGTTGAGATGAGCAAGTGATTCAAATGGTTAATGCGATAATCCAGTCATTTTCTAGGTCTCTCTTGTTGAACAGCGTCATGGTTGAGATGAGCAGGTGATTCAAATAGTTAATGCGATAATCCAGTCGTTTTCGAGGTCTCTCTTGTTGAATGACATCATGGTTGAGATGAGCACTTGAGTGAGTTTAACAAGTTTGGCTGTAGAGAACCACACCTAAAGCCAAGTTCATGTGGGCTTAACAAACTTAAAATCCAAGAACACAACCCCTTAAATGGAAACCGAGATGCTAAGGAATTAATAAGCTTTATTTTTTACGTAGAACATTACTTGAAGGTTACACGAACTTAATCATAGGACCTAAGAGTTACGTTGGTCGCAATGCATCTCACGGACGATGCAAAACTATGGTGGCGCTCGAAGGTGAATGGTATAAAAAATGGGTCATGCACCATAAACTCGTGGGAAGACTGTTGATGGAATCGATGCAATCGACGCTCCTTTGGATGGGTTGCCAATCAAAGACCTGATGTTTGATGTTTACCCTTTTGAAGAAAGAGTCACACGATCGAACAGCTCGAAATGTCGCGGTAATTCTGAGAACTCTATCACACACATGAAAGGACGTGTCAAAGAATTAGACATTACCCAAAACATCATAGTAAAACTCTTGAGCGATTAGACAAAAGACTTTAGGACAACTACACAAAAAATTCATTGTGTCCAACGGTTTGGATATTTGGCTTTCACCTAGGAGATTTTGGTTTGATTCTCTCAAATTGAATATTATTTTCTTATTTCTTTTTATTTTATAGTTTCATCTTTTGTCACCATTTATATTTAAACTTTACCTCATTTTGAGAGGTACTTTAATGGTCAAGTTCAATAGTATCTTAGATTAAAAACTTTTATGAACATCGTACCTATGTTAGTGTTATATTATAGATATTTGTTTCAATTTCAACAAGTGGTGTTGAGGTAATTCAAATGGTTAATGCGATAATTCGGCTATTTTCGAGGTCTCTCTTGTTGAATGCCATCATGGTTGAGATGAGCACCCGAGTGAGTTTGACAAGGAGACTCGAATTTAAACTTTACCTACATTTGAGAGGCACTATAATGGTCAAGTTCAATGATATTTTAGATTAAAAAGACTTTTATGAACTTCGTACCTTTGTTAGTGTTACTTTGTACCTTTGTTAGTGTTATGTTATAGACTTTTATGAATTTCGTACCTTTGTTAGTGAGTTTGCCAACAGGTGCAGTGAACGTGGAGAGATTAAACACGTGACATTGAAATCTTTAGTTTGACACTCTCCCAACTAAACACTGATTCATTATATTTTAAAAAAGAAATAATAATCGACTAAACTATAAGGTGCAATGCAAATCAAACACAAGACCTTCCAATATTCAATCTAATGCTCTCCCAACTAAGCCATCCCAGAAAACATAAAAAATGAAATTATGCTATATGAACCATGTGTAATGAACATGGATCGAACACGTGACCTTCAAATCTTCAGTTTGACGCTCTCCCAACTGAGCTATCCCCGCAATCATTAGAAATGAAAATTCATCAGTAAATATATTTTCGCTGATTCATTGAGATTTTAAAAAGAAATAATGACTAATTTTTTTATTGAATAGTCAAGTTATGCAAATAGAAACAGGTGCGGTGAACGTGGAGATCGAACACATGACCTTCAAATATTAAATCTGACGCTCACCAAACTAAGCTATCCCCGCTAACATTAAAAATGAAAGTTTTTAAGTAAAGGTATTTCGGCTAATTAATTGAAATTTTAGAAAGAAATGATCACTAATTTTAAATTGAATAGTCAAATTGTGCATGCATGGTTCACGTGGATCGAACACGAGACCTTCAAATCTTCAATCTAACGCTCTCTCAACAGAACTATCCACACTAACGGTAAAAATAAAAATTCATCAGTAAAGGTATTTTCCCTACTTCATTGAAATTTTAAATAGAAATAATCACTAATTTTTAATAAGATATTCAAGTTATCCAACTTGTATAAGGTGCGGTGAACTATAACATGTTAGGTATTTCCGATAATTCATTGATATTTCAGAAAGGAACAATGACTAATTTTAGATTGAATAGTCGGGTTATGCAACTAGAATCAGGTGCGGTGAACGAGGAGATCAAACACGTGACCTTCAAATCTTCAGTCTGACGCTCTCCCAACAGATGGTCAAACATTGGGTACGCTTCAAATCTTCAAATCTTCGCTTCTGTTAAATTCAACAAAAGGCATTGGGTACGCAGTTATAGTATGACATTCCACTCATAAACAGATGGTCAAACAGAAATGCTCAAGCAAATATTGGAAGACATATTGAGGGTATATGTGATGGATTTTGCACGAAGCTGGGATAAGTACCTACCCCTTATGAAATTCGCTTATAATAATACTTGTCAAGCCACCATACAAATGGCCACATACGAGGTTCTTTATGTACGAACATTGCGATCCCCTATCTTTTCGGAAGAAGGGGGGCAAATGACGACTATTGGGCCAAAGCTGGTGCAAATTACCAACACCGCAGTCCAGAAGATTAAAGTTAGGATACAAACCGCACAAAGCCGAGAGAAAAGCTATGCAGACCTAAGGCGCAAGGACATGGAATTGTTGGTAGGGGATCATATATTCCTAAAGGTAGCACCCCATGAGAAGGGTGCTCACGTAGGGTAAAAAGGGGAAGCTAAGCCCTAAGTTTATCTCTCCCTTTGAGATATTAGAAAGAATTAGATCTGTGGCCTATAGAATCGGGCAATGCCCAAACTTGTCTGCAGTACATAATATCTTTCATGTATCCGTACTATGGAAGTATACCCTAGATCGTTCGCACGTACTGGCTCATGAAACTCTCTTCTTGAGAGATGACATAACGTATAAAGAAGTCCCGATTCAAATAATAGACAAGAAAGTCAAATGACTGAGAAACAAGGAAATCTCTCTCGTTAAGGTCCTACGGAAGAATCATAGAGTAGAAGAAGCCACTTGGGAAACAGAAGGCAAATAAGAACCTTTTGTACCCTGACCTATTTTAGAATAAGCACTTTTGATGACCGAAAGTTTTCAAAGGAGAGGAGAATTTGCAACACTCAAGGTCTCCAATAAGGTAGACAGTGTATAATCCCTACTAGGTTGTATCTAGAAGCAAAGAAAACATTAAGAAAATGGTACTTTTTCTAATTTTTATAAACTTCCCGAATCATTAAATTTTTTTTAGAATAAGAATTACAAGGTGCTTAAAAAAGGAAGGATCCGATCGGAGAAGACTTTTCTGGCAGAAGATTCAGAAAAATCAAGAATGAAATTATAGAAATTCTAGACGTTTCAATGGTAGTGGAAAATCCGTCTATAAATTATGAATTAGGGTAGACTATTAGGGGCAAGAAGCAATCTTAATCGAGTACCCAATCGAGAGATACAAGTTTTTTGTTTTGGGGTATCTTGTTCATGGGTTTACCTTGAATTTGAGAACTATAGTCCACTGTTCATTACCAAACTTGTTCCTGCACCTTCTAAATAAGTTTACCCATAAAATTGGTGAAGGAAAGAAGTCCTCAAAGTGCTAGTAGGTTTTCACACAAATTAGTCCACGTTAGGTTACCCTCTAATGTTTTCCTAAGCTAAAACCTCAACTCCTAAAGCCTAACCCATGACATTATGTATAAACCTAGGTTCATCAATAATCCATGTACCAAGTACCTAGAACTATGTGAATAACATGCTAAATAAGTTGCTAGGATCCATATCCAGAAGTAACCATTATTTGCATTACGATGTGTTCTAAAAGGCCTCTATTCCTCTTTAGGTAGGATGTCCTGCAATATGTATCATGAGCTGGATGTTATGATAGGCCTACCTTTCCCATCAGCTAAACGAGATGTCTTGCACAACGATTTACCAGTAGGATTACATGATTACACCATTCATGTGTTCATGGGGAGAAAATTGAAGGTTATTTTAGGGGAAGGTTTTCAGGATCAGTATATGATACATGAAACGATGACCTCTAAGTTCTAAGATCCTGAAAACATAACAAGAAGTAATATCCTAGCTTAAGGTCGCGATTAAGAACCTACTAGTAGGCTAATTACTAAGTTTTACTCACTCCATGTTTATTATTTTTTTTCAAGTAACTAAGAGTTGGTCGTGGATGAGAGTGGACTTTGGAGTGTGGGCCATGTACTAACTTCTATTTTAATCTAGTATTTTTTATTCTTCTTTTGAGTCTGCTTCTTATTTTTTGTTTGTAACGAATATGTATATTTAACACCCAAAAAATGAAGAAAATTAACTCCCATAAGAATAAGCCACTCATGAAAGACCCAAA
>NW_019268663.1:46113-51113 GCF_002738365.1 Cucurbita moschata
GGAAGGAAATTTGAAGTAATTCAGATACTGGAAGCTCAAGAATGGACGTCCCAAATGTCGACGACGAGGCAAGTAGTCACCTTGGACTTTTTGTTAAGAAATACTTCTAGAAATTGCCTGGATTTTCATATGAACCCTAAACCAAGTATGAATTAAGGATATATGTAAGAAAAACCTAAAGAATCGTGAGTTAAAGCCCTGAACCGATCAAATAGCTCAAGATTTAAGTAGCGCTAAAATAACCCTCTAATGAGCTCCACTACATATCAAATTTTAATAATGAGCATATTATATTATGTTGAGGTTAGATATGAAATTTGGTGGTCATTGGATAAGGATAAGTAGGTAAACGAGGAAATGGTGTAAAATGACCATAATGGCCCTAAGGTAATTTACCTTCGGTTCATGACCTAGATGACCTTCAAATGTTATGAAATTCATCAGTAGATCTTATTTTATNTACCCACAAGTTCTATGAAGGAATAGAGTGCTGAAAGTGCCTAGAAACCATTCCCCAAATTCAATCCACCATTGAAGAACTTCAAGAAAAACTTGAAAATCCAATCCGAGGATACATGATGATTCGTTGAGCAAGAATGGTTCCAATAAGTTTCTGCACCTCCAAGGAATGATTCCATAGAACACCACGAAGAAAAATAACCTCGAGANTTGCAAATGTTTGCTGCACACAAAAAATGATAGGGATGTTAAATTTTTAAGTCACTTTTGGAAAGTAGGGTGGATAAATTGGGTACCAAATTATTGTTTTCAACTACATGTCATCCTCAGACTCACTTGCTAACTGAGGTTGTTAATAAAATATCAGCAACATTGCTTAGGGCTATTATTTATAAGAATATTAAGTCATAAATTGGGTAACAAAATATTATTTTCAACTACATGTCATCTTCAGATTAATGAGCAAACTAAGGTGGTTAATAGAACACTAGGAGCATTGCTTAGGGCTATTATTTATAAGAATATTAAGTCTTGGGACGAATGTTTGCCGGTCATTGTTCTCTTTTTGAAGTTGCTTACGGATTTAATCCACTTACGCGTCTTGATTTGCTTTCTATTCATTCTAATATTTTTGTGAGTAAAGCAGCCACAAGTAAGGCAAATCGGATCAAAACATTGCATAAAGAGGGGAAGGAGACAATTGAGAAACAAAATTGAGGAAGAACTATTTGGAGCTTCAGAAGTGAATATTTGCACAGTTGAAGGAGCAAATGAAGTTGCAACCATCATTACATGAGTTGTTAAAAAACTTTATTTATTTTTAATTTCATAAAATTTGTAATGGTAGAATTGTCAAATTGACTTCGTTTTTTTTTTTTGGAGATATAAAGGGATCGAGATTAAGTCCCAGCCATTAACTTTTTTTTGTGGGAGACTATAACTACCCACAAATTATTATGTAAAAATCAGATTTCTGATGAATGAAATTGATCTCTCAAGTTGAGAAGTTCCCCTTCGAAATCCGAGCATCACGTGTGAGCCATGCAGTCACGCTTTGACATTGTGTGGTTGAGTGAAATTCTCAACCTTCTACTTATTTTTGGGATTTCTTATCTCTGTATTCATTGTAATTTATCCTGATACAAACAAATTTATTCTTGTAGGGAATGTATTAAGCACATGGATTTATTAATTACGGTGAACTTTTGTATAAAACGAAGTAAACACAAATGGAGTAACATGAGATAGAAGTAAACATAGTAATAAAAAGAAACTACATAAACTTAAAGGGAGTGAATCCCATTTTACAATATAAATATTGTTCAATTGTAGCAAAGTAGTAGTTTTGAAAACTAGCCCCTCCATATCAATCTATGTTTGGAAAACTAAAATAAAGAAAAAATAAATAAATAAAAATATTTTTCAAAAACTTAGTTGGGTGTGAAATTTTGCTTAAAATTAAAATGTTTTCTTTTCTTTTCTTTTCTTTTTTTATAAAAGGATAAAACACATAATTTTGAAATAAAACAAAAAAACAAAATAGTTATCAAATGGGCCTAATTTTCAACATATCTATCCCAAAGGAATGCATGGGCTCTAGTGGCAATAATAGTAGGTTTTAAAGCACAAAAATATGTGGATAAATTTCATATATTGAGGTTGGATCATATATTGAGGTTGGATAAATTTCATATATTTAGGTGTGAAAAAAATATACACACGGGCAACTAAAAATGATAGATCCACTATAAGGGCATTTGGTCTACTGGTATAATTTTTTTTTTACAAATTAGGTGGAATGAACAAACAAAAATAATGAGTTTAAAATTACCAAACAAAATATCAATTTTCAAATGGAATGGAGACATAAGACCATTCGAAAAATGAAAAGGACAAAAGAAAAATATTAAATACATTTTCAACTAATGCATTTGGTTGAGAGATATTATGGCCAATATAAGAAAAATATAGCATTAACTAATTTTCATGGACTCATATGGATCCTTAGCATACTAAAATGACTGTTATTATTGGTATCAAACCAATAACAATTCATATCAGCTAAATCTTCCGATTGATAATTAGGCCCGAGAAAGAACTTGAATTTATTTTTATATCTATCAACATGTTTCCTACTTTTATCTAAAACTTGATCACCAGTTTTTCTTATTTGCATTGTAAAATTATGTATTTCTATGGATATCATTTCTATTTCTAGAATTGAAACAAAAACATGTGGATAAATTTCAAATATTGAGGCGCATAAAAGATAGATCCACTACAAGGCATTTGGTCTAGTGGTATGATTCTCGCTTCGGGTGCGAGAGGTCTCGAGTTTGATTCTCAAAATGCCCCCAACAATTATATAAAATTGAAGCATGCAATATAATAAGATTTGAAATAGGTTTTTTTAAACCTCGAACCAAGAAGTAATTCAGATGGATATTTGGAAAGAAAAAAAAAAGGAAAATAAACAAATAAAGGGAATTTGTGTAGGTAGGATTCTCTTCATATCTTGGAAACTATGAGGATTCCTCTTCTTTCTTAACATAAAGACTTACATTTCGGGACTTGGACCATAAACAGTCCTCTACTCTTACTCCTACTCTCTTCTCTAAGAATCAACATAGCATAACCATTCCATAAAGGCCGAGGTAGTCTTATAAAAGAAGATGAGGGTACCACTTTCAAATCATTCCATGAGGACTTGAGAAAGTTTTGTAAAAGAAGATGAGGGTACCACTTTCTATTGCATAATTTCTATGTGAATTGAGAATGAACCATATTCTTTGGAGATAAGATAGAGCCTCGAGCCTAACTTCAAAGGCATTACACAAATTGTTCTATGATATTTTTTCTAGGAACTCTTCGTTATGTTGTCTGCTGCAGGTGTCAGGAAAGAGACACACATTCTCTATTGCACTGATCTCCCAATAGAAGTTTTACCCAGGTCATCTGTCATCACAACCCTTTTAAGGAAGATGCACCCAAATAACCAGTACATTTAAAGAAGTTTCAGAAAGCGAGAAGAGGATTGTGATAGAAGTTGCCCTAGGTAAAACTTCTTTAAATGTCTTAGCCAATCATGACCTCATAATGAGGAGTCTCTTGGACAACAATAACATATGGACAACCAATGTCTTAGCCAATTGTGACGGTCATGATTGCTCAAGGCGTGTTGCCCAAATAATCGGTAAACAATAACATTGCCCAAATAACCGCCTTGGACAACAAATCATTAACAAGAATGGCTGAGACATGCAACATGCAACCCCAGGCAACACGCCTTGGGCAATCATGACTGTGACATCTGCCCCCACACAATTTATTGGACGAAACTGACTTTAGGTCTCTCGATGCGCTTCCAGCTGATCTCATAATGAGGAGTCTCTTCCAACCTACTAAGTGCTGTTGAAAATCACTTCTCGGTTTGTTGAGTCTTCATGTCTTCTCTGTTCGTTCCTACTTTCTTCGCTTGAAACTTTTTTCTTATTTGTATGACGTCATACCACCTGCTTCTGTTTGATGTTTTCTTGGTCGAAATAATGACGTTTCAAGTTACTAATGTGGACAACAAGGTTAGTCCGCATCCATAAGAGCAATTGGATTCTATATGATGTCTTCATAATCTTATGGATAACTTTAACTAGTCCATAGTATTTTCACACCAGTTTTTTGTTCTTGTTGCTTTGAACTCGAAGTTTAGTTGAACTTAACTTATATGAACTCTTTATTTTTCTTGAAATTATCGTGGTTGACGCTTCCGACTGACCCTTCTCTTCATCCGTCTAGATGATATTTACGTGTGAACACGTGTTGCTTCAGTAGTTTGTTTCTGTCTCCCTTCTTCAGTATCTAACCTTGTTTTTGTCTCTTCTGGTGGGGATAAATCCATTATCTAACCTTGTTTTGCGTCGTGGTGTTCATGTAGTGGCAACGAGGTTTCTATTGTGGTTGGCTCACTCGAGCTCCCCTTTTCAATTACAACAGTAGCAGCAAGCGTAGATTCATCATGGCTATGATTCTTTCTCAACTGTAGTATCGACATCATTTTCAACCCTCTTGGTTGATGGATGTTTTTCTGAATGATCATCGGGTTAGACAACATTACTACTAGACATTTTGCTAGGGACATGTAAATGACTTTGTGTTTAAGCAGGACGTTCGTTCCTAACACGACGTCGAAGTCATCCATTTCAACTATCACTAAACAATTTGCCTAGTCCAAGGCTCCAGCTTGATTAGAGTTCTCATTGTGACTCTTAAGACAGGCAAAGCTTCCAATTTGACGGCGTTCATTTTTCCTGTATCTTAATGCCAAAGGATGTTAAAATATTTTGCATCGGTCTCCATCATGAGTTGTGGGTGGCTCTAGAGTTGACAATGGCGTTCCTTACTACTTTGTGCTTTACCCAAACCTCGACATACATAATATATATATATATATATTCATTTAACTATAACACATATGGTCCATGAAATAATTGTAACTCTTATGCTCATTAATATTATAATGGCTACTACCTAAATTATAACCTAAA
>NW_019268663.1:52480-56415 GCF_002738365.1 Cucurbita moschata
AATTGTAACTCTTATGCTCATTAATATTATAATGGCTACTACCTAAATTATAACCTAAAGTTGATAATTGATGTCCAATTAGTCAACCCTAAATTTGTAATCTCGAGTGATTGAAATTACAATGAAAGTAGTTTAAACACCTAGTATCTTAAAGGAAGTTGGTCTCTTCTAATAAAACACGAAGTTTTCTTTAATATCATTAATACAATTATGCTAGACATGAAACTAAAACTGCGTTCAATTTAACTTCATTTTATTGTCATCTTGAATGACGTGTAGGATATATTCTTGATTTACCTTGATATTTCATATTAGTTAAGCTTTTTGCAAAATCACAATTAGACAACAACAACGATGAACTTGGGTCTGTTTATTATTTTAAAGAAAATTTCTTTCTCCATCTTATTCCTAATAACTCTGCAACTAAATTCATATTATGCTAAGAAACAATTTTTTAGGGTTGTAGTTTATTCAACATTCCATGCCTTACTTACAAGTAAAATACTAACCATCAACTTTTATTTTATAGTCCAACAACCGCTCAAGAAAATAGATTTCAAACTTGAGAGAAAAAATATATTGAGTGGGAGTTAAAAATGTTCCAATCTTTTTAGAAAGGGCATTTGGTCTAGTGGTATGATTCTCGCTTAGGGTGCGAGAGGTCCCGAGTTCAATTCTCGGAATGATGCCCCTATGTTCATTTCTCAAAAGATCAGCCTTAGAGAAAGCAATTCACCATCTACTTGTGTACTACACCATATATGTCTTAAATGGAGCTATCAAACTAGAAAATAACTTATATTGTTTTGTAGTTATCGCAAACCCTATGTAAATAATTTAACCGCGGTCGAGATCTAAAACATATAATAATAATTGCTCATGGATTACATTAACAAAGAAATAAATGAAATAATGATGATACATTCCATAAGTAACTTAATATATAGTCCATAATAAGGGCATTTGGTCTAGTGGTATGATTCTTGCTTTGGGTGCAAGAGGTCTCGAGTTCGATTCTCGGAATGCCCCTCCAAAAGTAAAAAGGGACTATCATTTTTGGTGTGAGAGGTCTTCATGATTTAAAATGTGGTTTTTAAACATTGAACCAAGAAGATGAGAATAGAGAATGAAGGTTCAAGAAGATGAGAATAGAGAATGAAACATATTCATTGGAGAATAAAGATTGTGTTTCTAAGAACTTTTGTATTCTTTTAGGAACTTTTCAGTCAAATAGGTCATATGTTGTCACAATCCTAATGTATTCTTTCTAAGAACTTTACAGTCAAATAGGTGATATGTTGTCACAATCCTAATTGTTCTTGTATTCTTTCTAGGAACTTTTCAGTCAAATAGATCATCTGTTGTCACAATCTTAATTGTTATTGTATTCTTTCTAGGAACTTTTCAGTCAAATAGATCATCTGTTGTCACAATCTTAATTGTTATTGTATTCTTTCTAGGAACTTTTCAGTCAAATAGGTCATCTGTTGTCACAATCCTAATTGTTCTGGTATTCTTTCTAGGAACTTTTTAGTCATATAGGTCATCTGTTGTCACAATCCTAGAACTGTATTCTTTCTAGGAACTTTTCAGTCAAATAGGTCATCTGTTATCACAATCCTAGAACTGTATTCTTTCTAGGAACTTTTCAGTCAAATAGGTCATCTGTTGTCACAATCCTTTTAAGGAAGATGCACCGAAATAACCGATGAAGAAGTTTCAGAGAGCCATAGGTTCGAATCCTGTCACCTTGATGTGGTATTCTAAGGGGCCGAAGTGCAAAGCCCCGTAGTCTCTCCGTGGTTAGGAAGGCAGGCATGTTGTCCACTGTCGTCACATAGGTCATCTGTCGTCACAATCTTTTTAAGAAATATGCGCCCAAATAACCAATGAAGAAGTTTCAGAGATCCATAGGTTCGAATCCTATCACATTGATGTTGTATTCTCAGGGGCCGAAGTGCAAAGCCCCATAGCCTATCCGTGTTCAGGAAGGCAGGCAAACCGCACACACTAAAAAAAAAACGAAGATCTCCTTTTCTATCACACGTAGAATTGTCATTCTGTTGTCTTTTAAAACCCCTTACCTTATCAGTCATCAGGCAGGTTTTTGGTATCATATAACGAGATAATTATTATGAAAAAGCTATTCCACTAGTGTAACTTAGATACCCTTTCTTTGTGGTATCGGTCATGCTATTTGAATAGCCTGAAGTCATCATAGCCTCTCCACCGGTTCCGAATACTCCTTCGGCATCAATGTGCTCCAATGAAAGAGATCAGACCCTTTCCTGAACTAGAACCGGGCACAAAACGCCGAGGATAAAGTTGAAAGCAAGCTCTTTTCGCGTATACGCAATCTCGAAACCCAATTAGCTCACGGATTGTCTCCTCAACCCTGTCGAGTATGAGTGCTTGGTAAGAGAGAATGTCGAAAGAGAAAGACATTCGATTACGACAACATTCCAACTACCAAAGTGCACTAAACCTAGTAGAGATCTTCGACCTAACGATAATGGAACTTCAAGCCCATTTAATCAATCCGCTTTGTACTTTATTGTTGACCAAATCGGATGCACGCCAAGCCTAAATTCTCTCTTAGTCACCCGAAAACGAAAGTTAGATCAGATCCAAAGTTTACGAATCGAAGAGAAAATGGATATGAGTTCTACACGCTTTCATTTTCAAAAGCTTCATTTGCCTACGGTACTTTATTCAGGATGTGCAACAATACGATCATCTCTCAGCCGTGTATAGAGAATTCCTTGATCATTTCCTTGGCGTATAACACAAATGAAGTCGCTTCTCTGACCGCCCATCATATGAGTCCATACTTGTCTTGTTGGTTTGTTGTACTATTCTATACCTCTCTCAATTGATAGAAAGACGTACGGGAGCTGGGAGGGCCTATCGTGAGGGAACTTTCCTTTTCACGGTTGGCAAAGGTAAAGCGGGAGCTGCATATGTCTAAAGTGATCAAGGCAGAGCGACTTCTTCTTTAAAAGATGTTGGTTTTATCGAAACTGTTAGATTTGCTTTCATTAAAGAAAAAGTAGTAGCTCTTGGTTTGGCCAAGGTCGATTCGTATGGCAATGCGGACTCGATTCAGGATGAGGATTCCGCTTTTCATACTACTGTTATGAGCCGAAAGATCTGGTAAGCTATCTCGCTAAACGAAAGGAAAAAGCACGTACGCGTTGACATTGTTACAAGGGGCGGGGGCCCGCCAAAGAAGGTCAGTCGGACTAGGTTAGGACCCTTGATCCGATTCAGCTAAGTTCTTCCATGCGAGAATGCATGCGTATCGGTATCCTCTTTAGGACTGGTTGCTTCCTCTTTTTGTTTATATGGTTGGAGAAACCTCCTAAGCCCACCTTTCTTATCAGGTGTGATTCAATCTTTCAGCTCAAACTTTCCTATCGTCCGACGAAAAAGGTAGGAGTACGACTACCTTTTCCTTTTCTTGCTCTAGCCAAGGGATCATTCAGTTTCTACCAAAAAGTTCGCTATCTATTAGTTGCCGTAATCGAATGTATTTCTCATTTCATGTTAGCTCCTCCAAGAACTTTCTGATTCGTAGTAGATGAAACCTTGGACTTCTATCGGACTTATAGCATTGCCTGGTGAGCTCGCCGTTGAGGGTTGGCCATATAGGAGATCGAGCAGCCTTTCTTTCCCTACCTGGTATGCTTTCCTGCTTATTTGAGGGTTGGCCATATAGGAGATCGAGCAGCCTTTCTTTCCCTACCTGGTATGCTTTCCTGCTTATCGTGCAACTAGCCAACTAGCCAAAGAGACTGATTTTTTTAATAGAGTTGATTCATAGATGTATTTCTCATTTCATGTTAGCTCCTCCAAGAGGTTCTGCTTATCCATACCCAACAGTCACACTTTCAGCCGAAAGACTGATTTTTTTCATAGAGTCGGTTCATAGATCA
>NW_019268663.1:59135-78557 GCF_002738365.1 Cucurbita moschata
TTCACTCTTTAACGTCCAAGAACATTTTATAACTACCACGAAAATCAAAACATACAATAAATTCATACAAGTTTTAGAATATATCATATACTACAAAATAGGGTTAGACTGCTTACTTGGTCGCGGAGAGACATGTCATCGAGTTGAGTCATAGAGATATACGACTCTTTATCCTAAGAAAAAATCTATATAATTTAAAATCTAGCTGCTCTGATACCAATCTGTCACAACCCGAATTTCAAGGGTTCAAAACTCAAATAAAAACTAAAATTGAGAGTGAAAACAAATAAAATAAAAGTAAATTAATATAAAATAAGAAAATGTTGTAAAATTAAAATGAGATTGAGAAAACAACACAACATTAAATATAAAATAAAATAAAATTATAAGAAGGTGTTGTTCAAATTTATCCAAACAGAAAAAAAAGTGTTTGGGATACAATTACAAAAAAATAATAATAATAAAAAATAATAATAATAATAATAATAATAGAAAACTCAAACACAAAGACAGACTAATGCTACATAACAACCCCCATCTGTGAGTCCACAACCTTTGAAGGCTCCCTCGTCTCAACGATAAGTTCTATTACGAACCCATCCAAAATAATCACACCTGTGATCGCATCTCCTGACTTTAAACTGCTAGTCTAATATAAGTTGTAGTTGATAATTACACAAAAATTTCCATAAATCTATGAATTCGTGTGGAAATGTTGCTCTTCCTTTTTATTTAAGATTTTGATATTTATGAAAAGAGAAAACGAATAAAAGTAGGAGACATTTTATAGATTTAGGAGGAGCAAAATAAGGGAAATGTTAAAAAAAATCATTTGAAAACATTAAAACAGTTGGTGCTTGGATACCATACTCTTTTCTTAATGTATGTGGAATCGGTAATTATTCGTCCAAAATAAAAGGGCCCAACCAGATTCGAACTAGTGACCTCTTGATCTGCAGTCAAATGCTCTACCACTGAGCTATGGACCCATTTTGCATGATTTCAACTTTAGTGACCCCTTCTACAGAGTGCCAGTCCAGAAGTGTAAGAAACTGTCTGTCCAAAATAAAAGGGCCCAACCAAGTTCAAACGGGTGATCGGTCAAATTCTCTACCACTAAGCCATGGATCCATTTTGTAGGATTTTAACCTTAGTGACCCCTTAGACATAGTGTCAGTCCAAAAAGTGTAACAAATTTCTATCCTAGATAGAAGGGCCCAACTAGGTTCGAATTGGTGACCTCTTGATCTGCAATCAAATGCCCTAACATTGAGCTATGATCCCATTTTGTATGATCTCAACCTTAGTGACCCCTTCTACAGATTATCAGTCCAAAAGTGACCCTACCGAATCGGCTATGGACCAATTTTGTATAAATTGGTGGATTAACTATCGGAAATTAAACACAAGTCGTTAGATTCAAAGTCGAAAGTGCTAACCACTACACCATAGAACCACTTGTTAAACTTTATTTTTGCAGCGATTTTGATAAGCGCCAACAACGTTGGATTTTGCAAAGCTAGAGGTTGTAGTATGCTTACGGACTTTCACAAGGTGTTTTCAACTTCTTTTATAGGTAATTGAACTTTTGAGTCCATGCAAATGATTGGTTGGATTAGTATCAGTTTGAGAAGACAGAGGAGAGAAGAGAGACTTTGTTAGAAACTCTCCCATAGGTAATCTCCCAAGGTGTTTTCAACTTCTTTTATAGGAAGAATTTTAAAATCAAACCACAACAAAATTTACTTCTTTCTCTAAAACTAAATTTGACTCTCCAATAGATCTTAATAGTTTTGTTAATTAAATTTTCTTTAAAATTTTTGTACACAGAGTACAATGGAAATAATATATATATATATATATATATATATATATATATATATTTACAATTTTGTAATTTGTATGGTATTATTTGAGGCTTTTGATTGAAATATGATAATTTATTCTCTGTCCTCTTTGACAATTTTAGATACCTTCATATCCGATATTTGATGCGTCGCGTTTCATTATGAGATCTGCCCTTAGGTCAATAAGACTTAAGTAGAGAGTTTATTTGACTAATGATTTGATTTTTTTTGGGTTGTAGAGATCTCCCTTACAAATCATTTTTATAAAACCTTATTCAAAGGTTTGTAGTTAATTACCAATATCAGAATTTCTGGTTTCTTTTCACCATGTTGTTAACCTAAAATGTCAGACATGACCACCTGCTCTTTGAAGACCTTATCAGCTTCCTCTGCAAAATATCACCTAAAATGTCGCAGTATTTAGTGTTTGATGCTTTTTGACTTAACCCTAGGGTTCTATTTACAGTGAACTTGTGATAATTTTTGTCAAATTATATATTTGAATACCTAATACATTAAGATATAATATCTTATTTAAATAATATTAAAATGTGGTAGAATATCATAATGTATGTTTAATTAATATGAATCTCATTCAAATTTCAAATATATATTTTTATTTAATGTTTATGATACACATCAATTATTTTAATATTTAACATATCAAATACGTTAATATGTTTTGATATTATACTTCAAGACTATAGGAACTTTCTCAGAGGACCTGAGAGTTACACCGGCCCATAATGCATCTCATGGACGATGCAAACTATTGTTGTGCTTGAAGGTTTATTGTATAAAAAACTGGTCATCCACCAAAAAATTATGGGAAGACCATTGATGGAATTGAAGCAATCGACGCTCCCCTGTATGGGTTTCCAATCAAAGACCTAATGTTTGATGTTGACTCTTTTGAAGGAAGAGCCACGTGATCGAACAACAAGAAACGTGGCGGTATCTCTGAGAAATTTATCACACACAAAAAAAATGTGTCGAAGACTTAGACATTACACAGAAGATCTAGCTTTCATCGAGGAGACCCGAATTTGATTCTCGACAATGAAATTTTATTTTCTTATTTCTTTTATTTTATAGTTTCATCTTTTGTCACCAATTATATTTAAACTTTACCTAGGTTTGAGAAGCACTATAATGGATGAGTTCAATAGTATCTTAAATTCAAAAGACTTTTATGAACTTGGTTTGAGAGGCACTATAATGGTCAAGTTCAATAGTATCTTAGATTAAAGACTTTTATGAATTTTGAACCTTTAATAGTGTTATGTCATAGATATTTGGTTCAATTTCAACAAGTGAGGTTGAGGTCATTCAAATGGTTAATGTGATAATTCGGTCATTTTCAAGGTCTCTTTTGTTGAACGCCATCATGGCTGAGATGACTGAGATGAGCACCAGAGTGAGTTTGACAAGGAAGGTCGTAGAGAACCACACCCCGAGCCAAGCTCATGTTGGGCTTAACAAACCGAAAACCAAAAAACACAAACCCTTAAATGGGAATCAGGATGCTAAGGAATTAAAAAAAATTTATTTGTGACGTTGAACAATACTTGAAGGTTATAGGAACTTTCTCATAAGACCTAAGAGTTACGTTGGCCACAATGCATCTCATGGATGGTGGCGCTCGAAGGTGGATGATATAAAAAATGGGTCATGCACCATAAACTCATGGGAAGACCGTTGATGGAATCGATGCAATCGACGCTCCCCTTTATGGGTTGCCAATTAAAGACCTGACGTTTGATGTTGACTCTTTTGAAGAAAAAGCCACACAATCGAACACCTCGAAATGTCGCAGTAGCTCTAAGAACTCTATCATACGACCGGAGGGTTGAGGGCTACAGGAACTTTCTCATACGACCTGAGAGTTACGTTAGCCGCAATGCATCTCATGGACGATGCAAAACTATGGTAGTGCTCGAAGGTGAATGGTATAAAAATGGGTCATGCACCATAAACTCATGGGAAGATCGTTGATGGAATCGATGCAATCGACGCTCCCCTGGATGGGTTGCCAATCAAAGACCTAACATTTGATATTGACTCTTTTGAAGAAAGAGCCACACAATCTCACAGCTTTAAACGTCGCGGTAGCCCTGAGAACTCTAACACACATAGGGAAGGACGTGTCGAAGAGTTGGACATTAAAAAAAAGATTATGCTAAAACTCTTCAGCGATCTGACAAAAGACTTCAGGACATCAACACTAAAAATCTATTGTCGTCCAGCAGTCAAGATATCTAGCTTTCACCCAGGAGACCCGAGTTCGATTCCTGGCAATGGAATATTATTTTCTTATTTCATTTTATTTTACAGTTTCTATCTTAGACTAAAAAGACTTTTATGAACTTTGTACCTTTGTTAGAGTTATGTTATAGATATTTTGTTCAATTTAAAATGGTTAATGCGATAATGCAGTCGTTTTCGAGGTCTCTCTTGTTGAACAACGTCATGGTTGAGATGAGCAGGTGATTCAAATGGTTAATGCGATAATCCAGTCGTTTTCGAGGTCTCTCTTGTTGAACGACATCATTGTTGAGATGAGCACTCGAGTGAGTTTGACAAGTTGGGCTGTAGAGAACCACACCTCAAGCCAAGTTCATGCGGGCTTAACAAACTTAAAATCAAAGAACACAACCCTTCAATTGGAAACCGGGATGCTAAGGAATTAAAAAGCTTTATTTTTTACGTAGAACAATACTTAAAGGTTACTGGAACTTGCTCATAGGACCTAAGAGTTACGTTGGTCGCAATGCATCTCACGGACGATGCAAAACTATGGTGGCGCTCGAATTTGAATGGTATAAAAAACGGGTCATGCACCATAAACTCATGGAAAGACTGTTGATGGAATCGATGCAATCGACGCTCCTTTGGATGGGTTGCCAATCAAAGACCTGATGTTTGATGTTTACCCTTTTGAAGAAAGAGTCACACGATCGAACAGCTCGAAACGTCGCGGTAATTCTGAGAACTCTATCACACACATGAAAGGACGTGTCAAAGAGTTAGACATTACCCAAAACATCATAGTAAAACTCTTAAGCGATTAGACAAAAGACTTTAGGACAACTACACAAAAAATTCATTGTTGTCCAACGGTTTGATTTGGCTTTAATTCTCTGAAATTGAATATTATTTTCTTATTTCTTTTTATTTTATAGTTTCATCTTTTGTCACCAATTATATTTAAACTTTACCTCATGTTCAGAGGTACTTTAATGGTCAAGTTCAATAGTATCTTAGATAAAAAACTTTGATGAACATCGTACCTATGTTAGTGTTATGTTATAGATATTTGTTTCAATTTCAACAAGTGGTGTTGAGGTAATTCAAATGGTTAATGCGATAATTCGGCTATTTTCGAGGTCTCTCTTGTTGAACGCCATCATGGTTGAGATGAGCACCCGAGTGAGTTTGACAAAGAGACTCGAATTTAAACTTTACCTACGTTTGAGAGGCACTATAATGGTCAAGTTCAATGGTATTTTAGATTAAAAAGACTTTTATGAACTTCGTACCTTTGTTAGTGTTACTTTGTACCTTTGTTATTGTTATGTTATAGACATTTGGTCAAGTTCAACAAGCGGGATTGAGGTAATTCAAATTGTTAATGTGATAATCCAGTTGAATAGTTACAGGTTATCTCCAAGGTCTCTTTTATTGGATGCCAACAGGGTTGAAATGATTGAGATGGGAACCTGAGTGAGTTTGCCAACAGGTGCAGTGAACGTGGAGAGATTAAACACGTGACATTGAAATCTTTAGTTTGACACTCTCCCAGAACACTGATTCATTATATTTTAAAAAAGAAATAATAATCGACTAAACCATAAGGTGCAATGAATGCAAATCGAACACAAGACCTTCCAATATTCAATCTAATGCTCTCCCAACTAAGCCATCCCAAATAACATAAAAAATGAATAATCAACTTAGTCAACCTATGCCAGTTATAATCACTAATTTTGGAAAGAATAGTCATATTATGCAAATGTGAAATAAGTGTGGTGAACATGGATCAAACACGTGACCTTCAGATCTTCAGTCTGACGCTTTCCCAACTGAGCTATCCCCGCAATCGTTAGAAATGAAAATTCATCAGTAAATATATTTTTGCCGATTCATTGAGATATTAAAAAGAAATAATGACTAATTTTTAGTCAGGTTATGCAAATAGAAACAGGTGCGGTGTACGTGGAGATCGAACACATGACCTTCAAATCTTAAATCTGACGCTCACCAAACTGAGCTATCCCCGCTAACATTAAAAATGAAAGTTTTTAAGTAAAGGTATTTCGGCTAATTAATTGAAATTTTAGAAAGAAATAATCACTAATTTTAAATCGAATAGTCAAATTGTGCATCCATGGTTCACGTGGATCGAACACGAGACCTTCAAATCTTCAATCTAACGCTCTCTCAACTAAACTATCCACACTAATGCTAAAAATGAAAATTCATCAGTAAAGGTATTTTCGCTACTTCATTGAAATTTTAAATAGAAATAATCACTAATTTTTAATAAGATATTCAAGTTATCCAACTTGTATAAGGTGCGGTGAACTATAACACGTTAGGTATTTCCGATAATTCATTGAGATTTCAGAAAGGAACAATGACTAATTTTAGATTGAATAGTCGGGTTATGCAACTAGAATCAGGTGCGGTGAACGTGGAGATCAAAACATGACCTTCAAATCTTCAGTCTGACGCTCTCCCAACAGAGCTATCCCTGCTAATATTAAAAATAAAAATTCATAAGTAAAGGTATTTTCGCTAATTCATTATGTTGAAAAAAGAAATAATGACTAATTTTAGATTGAATAAGCAAGTTATGTTTTTAGATTGTACAGTCAGGTAATAAACTTGTATTAGGTGCGTTGAACGTGGATAAAACACATGTGACCTTCAAATCTTCAGTCTAACAATCTCCCAACTGAGCTACTCTTGCTAACATTAAAAATGAATATTCATCAGTAAAGGTACTGGGTATACTTTTGGAAATTTAACAAAAGGCAATAGTATTAGACCGAGATGCTAGATTTAAATCTCGCTTCTGGAAAATTCAACAAAAGGCATTGGGTACACAGTTATAGTATGACATTCCACCCATAAACAGATGGTCAAACAGAAATGCTCAAGCAAATATTGGAAGACATATTGAGGGTATATGTGATGGATTTTGCAGGAAGCTGGGATAAGTACCTACCCCTTATGAAATTCGCTTATAATAATACTTGCCAAGCCACCATACAAATGGCCACATACGAGGTTCTTTATGGACGAAGATTTCGATCCCCTATCTTTTTGGAAGAAGGGGGGCAAATGACAACTATTGGGCCAAAGCTGGTGCAAATTACCAACACCACAGTCCAGAAGATTAAAGTTAGGATACAAACCGCACAAAGCCGAGATAAAAGCTATGAAGACCTAAGGCGCAAGGACATGGAATTGTTGGTAGGGGATCATATATTCCTAAAGGTAGCACCCCATGAGAAGGGTGCTCACGTAGGGTAAAAAGGGGAAGCTAAGCCCTAAGTTTATCTCTCCCTTTGAGATATTAGAAAGAATTAGATCTGTGGCCTATAGAATCGGGCAATGCCCAAACTTGTCTGCAGTACATAATATCTTTCATGTATCCGTACTATGGAAGTATACCCTAGATCGTTTGCACGTACTGGCTCATGAAACTCTCTTCTTGAGAGATGACATAACGTATAAAGAAGTCCCGATTCAAATAATAGACAAGAAAGTCAAATGACTGAGAAACAAGGAAATCTCTCTCGTTAAGGTCCTACGGAAGAATCATAGAGTAGAAGAAGCCACTTGGGAAACAGAAGGCAAATAAGAACCTTTTGTACCCTGACCTATTTTAGAATAAGCACTTTTGATGACCGAAAGTTTTCAAAGGAGAGGAGAATTTGCAACACTCAAGGTCTCCAATAAGGTAGACAGTGTATAATCCCTACTAGGTTGTATCTAGAAGCAAAGAAAACATTAAGAAAATGGTACTTTTTCTAATTTTTATAAACTTCCCGAATCATTAAATTTTTTTTAGAATAAGAATTACAAGGTGCTTAAAAAAGGAAGGATCCGATCGGAGAAGACTTTTCTGGCAGAAGATTCAGAAAAATCAAGAATGAAATTATAGAAATTCTAGACGTTTCAATGGTAGTGGAAAATCCGTCTATAAATTATGAATTAGGGTAGACTATTAGGGGCAAGAAGCAATCTTAATCGAGTACCCAATCGAGAGATACAAGTTTTTTGTTTTGGGGTATCTTGTTCATGGGTTTACCTTGAATTTGAGAACTATAGTCCACTGTTCATTACCAAACTTGTTCCTGCACCTTCTAAATAAGTTTACCCATAAAATTGGTGAAGGAAAGAAGTCCTCAAAGTGCTAGTAGGTTTTCACACAAATTAGTCCACGTTAGGTTACCCTCTAATGTTTTCCTAAGCTAAAACCTCAACTCCTAAAGCCTAACCCATGACATTATGTATAAACCTAGGTTCATCAATAATCCATGTACCAAGTACCTAGAACTATGTGAATAACATGCTAAATAAGTTGCTAGGATCCATATCCAGAAGTAACCATTATTTGCATTACGATGTGTTCTAAAAGGCCTCTATTCCTCTTTAGGTAGGATGTCCTGCAATATGTATCATGAGCTGGATGTTATGATAGGCCTACCTTTCCCATCAGCTAAACGAGATGTCTTGCACAACGATTTACCAGTAGGATTACATGATTATGACGACACCATTCATGTGTTCATGGGGAGAAAATTGAAGGTTATTTTAGGGGAAGGTTTTCAGGATCAGTATATGATACATGAAACGATGACCTCTAAGTTCTAAGATCCTGAAAACATAACAAGAAGTAATATCCTAGCTTAAGGTCGCGATTAAGAACCTACTAGTAGGCTAATTACTAAGTTTTACTCACTCCATGTTTATTATTTTTTTTCAAGTAACTAAGAGTTGGTCGTGGATGAGAGTGGACTTTGGAGTGTGGGCCATGGACTAACTTCTATTTTAATCTAGTATTTTTTATTCTTCTTTTGAGTCTGCTTCTTATTTTTTGTTTGTAACGAATATGTATATTTAACACCCAAAAAATGAAGAAAATTAACTCCCATAAGAATAAGCCACTCATGAAAGACCCAAACGATAGAAAGGAAAAAAACATTGAAGGATTAAGCAAGAACAAAGGACTTAGTCAAGTCACTCACCCTAACAAGTGATTTCAAGGAGTTAAAGGCCTTTTGAGAAGGATGGGAAAGGAAAAAGTAAATGAAAAGGGCAAAAAAATCATTTTATCAATTATCAAGAATATTGCCCGATTTGTAATTCCTTATCTAGAAGGAATCTCAAGATTCAAAATAAGCAAAAAATGATAAAAGAGCGATGAGATGAGGAATTTGTAGAAAAATTATGGATTTTTCGAGAAAAATAATAATAAAATATTCGGAAAGTGGCAAATTATCAAAATACCCCTAGAAGAATGGACAATTACATAAATGCCACTATAATTAGAATCAGAGCATCTACCGTGACAATCCGAGCAAAATCCCTCAAACTCAAATTTCAACCATCGGATCTCCTCCAAACTTTGATATGATCTAGAACGAACACGCACGAATCATCACATCCAACGACTAGTATTCAAAGCCAAGGTCGGTAAGGATACGATCGGGTTGATATCTCTGAAAAATTATCCAGAAAGTTCGATCTCTTAATAACGAAGATTTTGGAGCTCTCAATGTCGGTTTAAGCTCCTCCTATACAGTCTTAAGTAACAATATGGAATAAGAATCAAGAAAGGTCGATCCCCCAATCGAAGGCAATAAGCGTTTAGATTGTGGGTCTCCTACTCTCAGATTTCTTCCAAATTCCAGAGCAATCCTCCACCATTTCTCTTCAAACTTCTAAATAACGAAGAATCTGGAGCTCTCAATGTCGGTTTAAGCTCCTCCTATAAAGTCTGAAGTAGGAGAAACAATACGGAATAAGAATCGAGAAAGGTCGATCCCCCAATCGAAGACAATAAACGTTTAGATTATGGGTCTCCTACTCTCAAATTTCTTCCAAATTCGAGAGCAATCCTCCACCATTTCTCTTCGAACTTATTCCTACCGTTTCTCAACAAGATTACCCACAAGTTCTATGAAGGAATAGAGCGCTGAAAGTGCCTAGAAACCATTCCCCCAATTTAATCCGCCATTGAAGAACTTCAAGAAAAACTTGAAAATCCAATCCAAGGATACATGATGATTCCAATCAGTTTCTGCACCTCCAAGGAATGATTCCATAGAAGACCATGAAGAAAAATAACCTCGAGAGCGTGTCGGATTGATGGAAAGAGGTTTCAAAATTAAATTGGGAATAAGAGTCAAATTCCTATCTACGATCTCTTTTCCTTCAAATTAAGGATTCCTCTAGCTTCAGAGGAAGAAGTTGAGTAAACTTGATGAAGGAACTACATAAACACAAATGGAGTAACATGAGATAGAAGTAAACATAGTAATAAAAAGAAACTACATAAACTTAAAGGAAGTGAATCCCATTTTAGAATATAAATATTGTTCAATTGTAGCAAAGAAGTAGTTTTGAAAACTAGCCACTCCATATCAATCTATGTTTGGAAAACTAAAATAAAGAAAAATAAATAAATAAAAATATTTTTCAAAAACTTAGTTGGGTGTGAAATTTTGCTTAAAATTCAAATGTTTTCTTTTCTTTTCTATTCTTTTTTTTTTCTATAAAAGGATAAAACACATAATTTTTAAATAAAACAAAAAAAAAACAAAATAGTTATCAAATGGGCAAAATTTTTAACATATCTATCCCAAAGGAATGCATGGGCTCTAGTGGTAATGCTGCTTCAACTGTGTGATAGACCATGCGAAGTAAACATGACAATAATAGTAGCTTCTAAAGCACAAAAATATGTGGATAAATTTAATATACTGAGGTTGGATAAATTTCATATATTGAGGCGCATAAAAGATAGATCCACTACAAGGCATTTGGTCTAGTGGTAGAATTCTCGCTTTGTGCAAGAGGTCTCAAGTTTGATTCTCAAAATGCCCCCAACAATTATATCAAATTGAAGCATGCAATATAATAAGATTTGAAATAGGTTTTTTTAAACCTCGAACCAAGAAGTAATTCAGATGGATATTTGGAAAGAAAAAAAAAAGGAAGCTATATTTAATTATAATTTACAAGTGTCTTTATAACATGTTAATTGAAGAGAGAAAACAACAAGAATAAACAAACAAAGGAAATTTGTGTATGTATGATTCTCTTCGAATTTTGGAAACTGTGAGGATTCCTCTCCTTTCTTGACATAAAGACTTACTTTTTCGGGACTTGGACCATAAACAGTCATCTACTCTTACTCCTACTCCCTTATCTAAGAATCAACATAGCATAATCATTCCATGAAGGCCAAGGCAGTCTTATAAAAGAAGATGAGGGTACCCCTTTCAAATCATTCCATGAGGACTTGAGAAAGTTTTGTAAAAGAAGATGAGGGTTTCACTTTCTATTGCAGAATTTCTATGTGAATAGAGAATGAACCATATTCTTTGGAGATAAGATAGAGCCTCGAGCCTAACTTCAAAGACGTTACACAAATTGTTCTATGATATTTTTTCTAGGAACTCTTTGTTATGTTGTCCGCTGAAGGTGTCAGGAAAGGGACACAGATTCTCTATTGCACTGATCTCCCAATAGAAGTTTTACCAAGGTCATCTGTCGTCACAACCCTTTTAAGGAATACGCGCCCAAATAACCAGTGAACAATAACATTTAAAGAAGTTTCAGAGAGCGAGAAGAGGATTGTGATAGAAGTTGCCCTAGGTAAAACTTCTTTAAATGTCTTAGCCAATCATGACCTCATAATGAGGAGTCTCTTGGACAACAATAATATATGAACAACAAATGTCTTAGCCAATTGTGACGGTCATGATTGCTCAAGTCGTGTCGCCCAAATAATCGGTAAACAATAACATTGCCCAAATAACCGCCTTGGACAAAAAATCGTTTACCAGAATGGCTGAGACATGCAACATGCAACCACAGGCAACACGCCTTGGGCAATCATTACTGTGACATCTACCCCCACACAATTTATTGGATGAGGCTGACTTTAGGTCTCTCGATGTGCTTCCTGCTGATCTCATAATGAGGAGTCTCTTCAAACCTACTAGGTGCTGTTGAAAATCACTTCTCAGTTTGTTGAGTCTTCATGTCTTCTTTCTTCGTTCTTTCCTACTTTCTTCGCTTGAAACTTTTATCTTATTTGTATGACGTCATACCACCTGCTTTTGCTTTATGTTTTCTTGGTCGAAATAATAACATTTCAAGTTACTAACATGGACAACAAGGTTAGTCCGCATCCATAAGAGCAATTGGATTCTATATGATGTCTTCATAATCTTATGGATAACTTTAATTAGTCCATAGTATTTTCACACCAGTTTTTTGTTCTTGTTGCTTTGAACTCAAAGTTTATTTGAACTTAACTTATATGAACTCTTTATTTTTCTTGAAATTATTGTGGTTGACGCTTCCGACTGACCCTTCTCTTCATCCATCTAGATGATATTTACGTGTGAACATGTGTTGCTTCAGTGGTTTGTTTCTGTCTCCCTTCTTCAGTATCTGACCTCTTTTTTGTCTCTTCTGGTGGGGATAAATCCATTATCTGACCTTGTTTTGCATCGTGGTGTTCATGTAGTGGCAACAAGGTTTCTATTGAGGTTGGCTCACTCGAGCTCCCCTTTTCAACTGCAACAGTAGCAGCAAGCGTAGATTCATCATGGCTATGATTCTTTCTCAACTATAGTTTCGACATCATTTTCAACCCTCTTGGTTGATGGATGTTTTTCTGAATGATCATCGGGTTAGACTCCATTACTACTAGACATTTTGCTAGAGGCATGTAAATGACTTTGTGTTTAAGGAGGACGTTCATTCCTGACACGACGTCGAAGTCATCCATTTCAACTATCACTAAACAATATACCTAGTCCAAGGCTCCAACTTGATTAGAGTTCTCATTGTGACTCTTACGACAGGCAAAGCTTCCAATTTGACGACGTTCATCTTTTCTGTATCTTGATGCCAAAGGATGTTAAAATATTTTGCATCGGTCTCCATCATGAGTTGTGGGTGGCTNCACGAAGTTCTCTTTAATATCAATAATACAATTATGCTAGACATGAAACTAAAACTGGGTTCAATTTAACTCCATTTTATTGTCATCTTGAATGACGTGTAGGATATATTCTTGATTTACCTTGATATTTCATATTAGTTAAGCTTTTTGCAAAATCACAATTAGACAACAACAACGATGAACTTGGGTCTGTTTATTATTTTAAAGAAAATTTCTTTCTCCATCTTATTCATAATAACTCTGCAACTAAATTCATATTATGCTAAGAAATAAATTTTTTGGGTTGTAGTTTATTCGATAACACTTGCATATTAGAACAATTCAACATTACATGCCTTACTTACAAGTAAAATACTAGACCATCAACTTTTTATTTTATAGTCCAACAACCGCTCAAGAAAATAGATTTCAAACTTGAGAGAAAAAAAATATATTGAGTAGGAGTTAAAAATGTTGCATTTTTTTTAGAAAGGGCATTTGGTCTAGTGGTATGATTCTCGCTTAGGGTGCGAGAGGTCCTGAGTTCAATTCTCAGAATGCCTATATGTTCACTTCTAAAAAGACGAGCCTTAGAGAAAGCAAATGTCATTTACTTGTAGAATGCCTATATGTTCACTTCTAAAAAGACGAGCCTTAGAGAAAGCAAATGTCATTTACTTGTAGAATGCCTATATGTTCACTTCTAAAAAGACGAGCCTTAGAGAAAGCAAATGTCATTTACTTGTGTACTCCACGATATATGTCTCAACCTAGTGTATCGATATATGTCTCAAATGGAATTATCGCGATTCTTGTTTTGGGTGTGTGAGGTCTCAAGTTTGATTCTCAAAATGCCCCCAACAATATTATATCAAAATGAATTATGCAAGATAATATGATTTAAAATGTTGTTTTTAAACATTGAACCAAGAAGATGAGCATAGAGAATGAAACATATTCTTGGGAGAATAAAGATCGTCTTGAACCGGACTTCAAAAAGACCATTACACAAATTGTTCTTGTATTCTTTCTAGGAACTTTTCAGTCAAATATTCTTGGGAGAATAAAGATCGTCTTGAGCCGGACTTCAAAAAGACAATTACACAAATTGTTCTTGTATTCTTTCTAGGAACTTTTCAGTCAAATAGATCATCTGTTGTCACAATCCTAAAGAACTTTTCAGTCAATTGGGAGAATAAAGATCGTCTTGAGCCGGACTTCAAAAAGACAATTACACAAATTGTTCTTGTATTCTTTCTAGGTACTTTTCAGTCAAATAGATCATCTGTTGTCATAATCCTAATTGTTCTTGTTTTCTTTCTAGGAACTTTTCAGTCAAATAGGTCATCTGTTGTCACAATTCTAATTGTTCTTGTATTCTTTCTACTTACTTTTCAGTCAAATAGATCATCTGTTGTCACAATCCTAATTGTTCTTGTTTTCTTTCTAGGAACATTTCAGTCAAATAGGTCATCTGTTGTCACAATCCTAATTGTTCTTGTATTCTTTCTAGGAACTTTTCAGTCAAATAGGTCATCTGTTGTCACAATCCTAATTGTTCTTGTATTCTTTCTAGGAACTTTTCAGTCAAATAGGTCATCTGTTGTCACAATCCTAATTGTTCTTGTATTCTTTCTAAGAACTTTTCAGTCAAATAGGTCATCTGCTGTCACAATCCTTTTAAGGAAGATGCGTCAAAATAACCGATGAAGAAGTTTCAGAGAGCCATAGGTTCGAATCCTGTCACCTTGATGTGGTATTCTCAGGGGCCGAAGTGCAAAGCCAAGTAGTCTATCCGTGGTTAGGATAGCAGGCATGTTGTCCACCGTCGTCACATAGGTCATCTGTCGTCACAATCATTTTAAGAAAGATGCGCCCAAATAACCGATGAAGAAGTTTCAGAGAGCCATAGGTTCGAATCCGGTCACCTTGATGTGGTATTCTCAGGGGCCGAAGTGCAAAGCCCCATAGCCTATCCGTGGTCAGGAAGGCAGGCGAACCGCACACACTGAAAAAAAAAAAAAGAAGATCTCCTTTTTTATCACACGTAGAATTGTCATTCTTTTGTCTTTTGAAATCCCTTCTCTTATCAGTCATCAGACAGGTTTTTGGTATCATATATCGAGATAATTATTATGAAAAATCTATTCCACTAGTGTGACTTAGATACCCTTTCTTTGTGGTATCGGTCATGCTATTTGAATAGCCTGAAGTCATCATAGCCTCTCCACCGGTTCCGAAGACTCCTTCGGCATCAATGTGCTCCAATGAAAGAAATCAGACCCTTTCCTGAACTAGAACCGGGCACAAAACGCCGAGGAGAAAGTCGAAAGCGAGCTCTTTTCGCATATACGCAATCTTGAAACCCAATTAGCTCACGGACTGTCTCCTCAACCCCGGCGAGTATGAGTGCTTGGTAAGAGAGAATGTCGAATGAGAAACAACTTCGATTACGACAACATTCGCAACTACCAAAGTGCACTAAATCTAGTAGAGATCTTCGACCTAACGATAATGGAACTTCAAGCTCATTTAATCAACCCGCTTTGTACCTTATTGTTGACCGAATCAGATGCACACCAAGCCTAAATTCTCTCTCATTGACCCGAAAATGAAAGGAAGATCAGATCCCAAGTTTACGAATCGAAGAGAAAATGGATCTGAGTTCTACACGCTTTCATTTTCAAAAGCTTTGCTTGCCTACGGTACTTTATTCAGGATGTGCAACAATACAGTCATCTCTCAGCCGTGTATAGAGAATCCCTTGATCATTTCCTTGGCGGATAACACAAATGAAATCGCTTCCCTGACCGCCCATCTTATGAGTCCATTCTTGTCTTGTCACAATCCTAGAACTGTATTCTTTCTAGGAACTTTTCAGTCAAATAGGTCATCTGTTGTCACAATCCTTTTAAGGAAGATGCGCCGAAATAACCGATGAAGAAGTTTCAGAAAGCCATAGGTTCGAATCCTGTCACCTTGATGTGGTATTCTCAGGGGCCGAAGTGCAAAGCCCCGTCGTCTATCCGTGATTAGGAAGGCAGGCATGTTGTCCACTATAGTAACATAGGTCATCTGTCATCACAATTCTTTTCAGAAAGATGCGCCCAAATAACCGATGAAGAAGTTTCAGAGAGCCATAGGTTCGATTCCTATCACATTGTTGTGGTATTCTCAGGGGCCGAAATGCAAAGCCCCATAGCCTATCCATGGTCAGGAAGGCAGGTGAACCGCACACACTGAAAAAAAAAAAGATCTCCTTTTCTATCACACGTAGAATTGTCATTCTTTTGTCTTTTAAAACCCCTTACCTTATCAGTCATCAAGCAAATTTTTGGTATCATATATCGAGATAATTATTATGAAAAAGCTATTCCACTAGTGTGACTTAGATACCCTTTCTTTGTGGTATCGGTCATGCTATTTGAATAGCCTGAAGTCATCATAGCCTCTCCACCGGTTCCGAAGACTCCTTCGACATCAATGTGCTTCAATGAAAGAGATCAGACCCTGTCCTGAACTAGAACCGGTCACAAAACGCCGAGGAGAAAGTCGAAAGCAAGCTCTTTTCGCGTATACGCAATCTTGAAACCCAATTAGCTCACGGACTGTCTCCTAAACACTGGCGAGTATGAGTGCTTGGTAAGAGAGAATGTCGAATGAGAAAGACATTCGATTACGACAACATTCGCAACTACCAAAGTGCACTAAACCTAGTAGAGATCTTCGACCTAATGATAATGGAACTTCAAGCCCATTTAATCAACTCGCTTTGTACCTTATTGTTGACCAAATTGGATGCACGTCAGGCCTAAATTCTCTCTCAGTCACCCAGAAATGAAAGGAAGATCATATCCGAAGTTTACGAATCAAAGAGAAAATGGATCTGATTTCTACAAGCTTTCATTTTCAAAAGTTTTGCTTGCCTACGGTACTTTATTCAGGATGTGCAACAATACGGTCATCTCACAGCCGTGTATAGAAAATTCCTTGATCATTTACTTGGCGGATAACACAAATGAAATAGCTTCCCTGACCGCCCATCTTATGAGTCCATTCTTGTCTTGTCACAATCCTAGAACTATATTCTTTCTAGGAACTTTTCAGTCAAATAGGTCATCTTCTGTCACAATCCTTTTAAGGAAGATGCGCCGAAATAACCGATGAAGAAGTTTCAGAGAGCCATAGGTTCGAATCCAGTCACCTTGATGTGGTATTCTCATGGGCCGAAGTGCAAAGTCCCGTAGTCTATCCGTGGTTAGGAAGGCAGGCATGTTGTCCACTGTCGTCACATAGGTCATCTGTCATCACAATCCTTTTCAGAAAGATGCGCCCAAATAACCGATGAAAAAGTTTCAGAGAGCCATAGGTTCGATTCCTGTCACATTGTTCTGGTATTCTCAGGGGCCGAAGTGCAAAGGCCCATAGCCTATCCGTGGTCAGGAAGGCAGGCGAACCGCACACACTGAAAAAAAAAAAAAGATCTCCTTTTCTATCACACGTAGAATTGTCATTCTGTTGTCTTTTAAAACCCCTTACCTTATCAATCATCAGGCAGGTTTTTGGTATCATATATCGAGATAATTATTATGAAAAAGCTATTCCACTAGTGTGACTTAGATACCCTTTTTTTGTGGTATCGGTCATCCTATTTAAATAGCCTGAAGTCATCATAGCCTCTCCACCGGTTCCAAAGACTCCTTCGGCATCAATGTGCTCCAATGAAAGAGATCAGACCCTTTCCTGAACTAGAACCGGGCAAAAAACGTCGAGGAGAAAGTCGAAAGCGAGCTCTTTTCACGTATACGCAATCTCGAAACCCAATTAGCTCACGAACTGTAAGATAGAATGTCGAATGAGAAAGACGTTCAATTACGACAACATTCACAACTACCAAAATGCACTAAACCTAGTAGAGATCTTTGACCTAACGATAATGGAACTTCAAGCCCATTTAATCAACCCGCTTTGTACCTTATTGTGGACCGAATCGGATGCACGCAAGGCCTAATTTCTCTCTCAGTCACCCGGAAACGAAAGGAAGAACAGATCCAAAGTTTACGAATCGAAGAGAAAATGGATCTGAGTTCTACACGCTTTCATTTTCAAAAGCTTCGCTTGCCTACGGTACTTTATTCAGGATGTGCAACAATACAGTCATCTCATAGCCGTGTATAGAGAATTCCTTGATCATTTCCTTTGCGGATAACACAAATGAAGTCGCTTCTCTGACCGCCCATCTTATGAGTCCATTCTTGTCTTGTTGGTTTGTTGTACTATTCTATACCTCTCTCGATTGATAGAAAGACTTTCGGGAGCTGGGAGGGCCTATCGTGAGGGAACTTTCCTTTTCACGGTAGGCAAAGGTAAAGGGGAGCTGCATATGTCCACAGTGATCAAGGAAGAGCGACTCCTTTAAAAGATATTGGTTTTATCGAAACTTTTAGATCCGCTTTCGTTAAAGAAAAAATAGGAGCTCTTGGTTTGGCTGATGTCGATTCGTATAGCAATGCGGACTCGATTCAGGATTAGAATTCCATTTTTCATACTGCTACTATGAGCTGAAAGAGCTGGTAAGCTATCTCGCTAAACGAAAGGAAAAAACACGTAAGCGTTGACCTTGTTACACGGGGCGGGGGCCAACCAAAGAAGGTCAGTCGGACTAGGTTAGGACCCTTGATCCTGTTGGGTTTTATGTCCTAAAACTCATAGTTTGTAAACAAAGATATATTCTATTTTCAATAAAGTTATTATTGATGTTTATTCAGTAAAAATTGTTATTGAATAAAGTGAAATTTACGATCATTAATCTAAATCCAATAAACTAAGAACACTCTGGCTATAGTATGATTATTTGAACTATATGTAGAGACATAAGAGTGGATCAAGTTCAAGTATATAGTCAAAATGATCTATAGTATAAGGATAAGGCTGAGTACCTTATTCTGGGGACACTATGGATGCAGCCCACTTTTGTATATGATATAAACAATGTGATCACTAAATTGTGCATGTGGAGACATGTGAGTGGGGGCGTCCTATGCAATGAGTATTGCATAAGATCGGACCATGAAGAAAACCACTCTCACTTTATAAAGTCGTTTACTGTTGAGACTGATTTTCTTTTCATTCGATAACCTAGGTAACTCGGTTTTAATCCTGAGCTAACCATGAACTCCTGTTTATTCGGAATTATCCTTAGATTTGCATGGGTGAGAGTGGCTCTAGTTCGCCGACTCAAAAGGCCTCCCATTTCAGGGGTAAGACTGGGTGAATGGCTGGGGATGTGGGGTGCAAGACGGAATTCACTCCTACCCACTTAGGGATAGAAGAAAGGTAGTTCCCTTAAGCACTGACTCCAGGTCTTGAACAAGGGGCCCC